>NW_027423838.1:0-42270 GCF_036562045.2 Rhinolophus sinicus | reverse complement strand
CAGCTAACCGTGGACCTAAGAGTCTTAGGAGCCTAAACGTGCACCTGGCTGTAAGCAGAACCTGAACACTGTCCCAACACTCACCCTCATCCTAAACAACATACCAACCTTTAACTTCCCTCACGCTGACCAAAATTTAAATACTGTTTCGAACGTACTTGGCCGTTATCCGAAACCCTACACTGTCCAAACCCTCACCGTCACTTTAACTAACACACCAACCCTGTCTCACCCTCTGGCTACCGAATTCCTAAATTATACCTGAACTTAATGTATATGTGGATGCACGCAGTAGCTGAAACCTGTCCCATGCCTCAGCCTCACACTAACCAACATTCAATCTTTTCCCACAACCTCCCGCCAACCGTGGACCTAAGAGTCTTAGGAGCCTAAATTTGCACCTGGCTGTAAGCAGAACCTGAACACTGTCCCGTCACTCACCCTCACCCTAACCAACATACCATTCTTTAACTTCCCTCACGCTGACCAAGTTTCAAATACTGCTCCGAACCTACGTGGCTGTTATCCAAAACTCTACACTGTACAAACACTCAACGTCATATGAAGTAACACACCAACCCTGTTCACCCTCGGGTTAACCGAGTTCCTACACTCAACCGAACAATAACGTGTACCTGGATACAGGCAGTAGTCGAACCCTCAGACTGACACTAAGGAACGTTCAATCCTTTCCCATACCCTCCAGGTAACCGTGGCCCTAACAGTGTTGCGAGTCTAGAGGTACACAAGGCTGTAAATAAAAGGCGAAGCCTGTCCCATGTCTCTCCATCACCCTAACCATCATACCAACCTTTAAGTTGCCTCACGGTTACTGCGGCTCATACACTGTTCCGAATGTAAATGTACACCTGGTTGTAGCCAAATTCTGAACAAGTTCCATTCCTCACCTTCAACTAAACCAATATATGAACTTTTCGCTACCCTCGCGGTAACCGAGGCTCTAACACTCATCGGACTCTAAACGTACTCTTGGCTGTTATACTAAACTCTGCCTGTCCCAACCCTCACTCTCACTTTAACACACACCAACCCTGTCTCACCCTTGGGCTAACCTAGGAGCTAACACTCACCCGAACCTTAAGTAAACCAGTCTGAAGGCAGTATCCGAACCCTGTCCGTTCCCTAATCCTCACACTAACCAACATAAAATCCTTTGCCATAACCTCCAGCTAACAGTGATCCTCACAGTGTTCTGAACCTAAACGTACACCTGGTTGTAAGCAGAACCCGAACACTGACCCATCCTTCACCCTCACCCTAACCAACATACCAAATTTAACTTACGTTGGTGTGAACGGGGCTCAAACACTGCTCCGAACCTAAATGTATACCTGACTGTAGGCAGCAGCCGAACACAGTTCCAATCCTCACCCTCAGCATATCAAGCATACCAACCTTTCCCTTACCGTGGTGATAACCGAGGCTCTAACACTCTTCCGATCCTAAACTTATACTCGGCTGTTTCCCAAACCCGTACAATGTCTGAACCCTCACCTCTCTGTAACACACCAACACTCTCTCACTGGCTAACCAAGGCCCTAACACTGACCGAACCTTAATGTATACCTGTCTGGAGGCAGTAGCTGAAACCTGTCCCATGCCTCAGCCTCACACTAACCAACATTCAATCTTTTCCCAACCTCCTGCCAACCGTGGACCTAAGAATCTTAGGAGGCTAAACGTGCACCTGGCTGTAAGCAGAACCTGAACACTGTCCCATCACTCACCCTCACCCTAACCAACATACCAACCTTTAACTTCCCTCACGCTGACCAAGTTTCAAATACTGTCCGAACCTACGTGGCTGTTATCCGAAAGTCCACACTGTCCAAACCCTCACCGTCATTTTAACTAACACACCAACCCTGTTCACTCGGTTAACCGAGTTCCTAACCCTCAACGGAACATTAACGTGTACCTGGATACAGGCAGTAGCGGAACATTCTCACATCCCTCAGACTGACAATAAGGAACCTTCACTCCTTTTCCATACCCTCCAGGTAACCGTGGCCCTAACAGTGTTGAGAGTCTAGAGGTACACAAGGCGGTAAATAAAAGGCAAGCCTGTCCCATGTCTCTCCATCACCCTAACCATCATACCAACCTTTAAGTTGCCTCACGGTTACTGCTGCTCATACACTGTTCCGAATGTAAATGTATACCTGGTTGTAGGCAACATCCGAACAAGTTCCATTCCTCACCCTCAACTAAACCAAGATGTGAACTTTTCCCTACCCTCGCGTAACCGAGGCTCTAACACTCATCGGACTCTAAACTTGGCTGTTATACTAAACTCTGCCTGTCCCAACCCTCACTCTCACTTTAACACACACCAACCCTGTCTCACCCTTGGCTAACCTAGGAGCTAACACTGAACCTTAATGTATACCTGTCTGAAGGCAGTAGCGAACCCTGTCCGTTCCTTATCCTCACACTAACCAACATAAAATCCTTTCCCATACACTCAGCTAACAGTGATCCTAACAGTGTTCTGAACCTAAACGTACACCTGGTTGTAAGCAGAACCCGAACACTGACCCATCCCTCACCCTCACCCTAACCAACATACCAACTTTAACTTCCGTTGTGAACGTGGCTCAAACACTGCTCCGAACCTAAATGTATACCTGACTGTAGGCAGCAGCCGAACACAGTTCCATCCTCACCCTCAACATATCAACATACCAACCTTTCCTTACCGTGGCGATAACCGAGGCTCTAACACTCCTGATCCTAAATGTATACTTGGCTGTTTTCCAACCTGCACATGTCTGAACCCTCACCTCTGTAACTAACACACCAACACTCTCTCACACTAGGGCTAACCCAGGCCCTAACACTGACCGAACCTTAATGTATATGTGGATGCAGTAGCTGAAACCTGTCCCATGCCTCAGCCTCACACTAACCAACATTCAATCTTTTCCCACAACCTCCCGCCAACCGTGGACCTAAGAGTCTTAGGAGCCTAAACTTGCACCTGGCTGTAAGCAGAACCTGAACACTGTCCCATCACTCACCCTCACCCTAACCAACATACCATCCTTTAACTTCCCTCACGCTGACCAAAGTTTAAATACTGTTTCGAACGTACATGGCCAGTTATCCAAAACCCTACACTGTCCAAACCCTCACCGTCATTTTAACTAACACACCAACCCTGTTCACCCTCGGGTTAACCGAGTTCCTAACCCTCAACCGAACATTAACGTGTACCTGGATACAGGCAGTAGCCGAACACTCTCCCATCCCTCAGACTGACACTAACCAACATTCAATCCTTTCCCATACCCTCCAGGTAACCGTGGCCCTAACAGTGTTCCGAGTCTAGAGGTACACAAGGCTGTAAATAAAAGGCAAGCCTGTCCCATTTCTCTCCCTCACCCTAACCATCATACCAACCTTTAAGTTGCTCACGGTTACGTGGCTCAAACACTGTTCGAACCTAAATGTATACCTGGTTGTAGGCACCATCCGAACAAGTTCCATTCCTCACCCTCAACTAAACCAATATATGACCTTTTCCCTACCCTCGCGGTAACCGAGGCTCTAACACTCATCGACTCTAAACGTATACTTGGCTGTTATCCGAACCTGCACTGTCTGAACCCTCACTCTCTTTAACTAACACACCAACATTCTCTCACACTCGGCTAACCGGGCCCTAACACTGACCCAACCTTAATGTATACCTGGCTGAAGGCAGTAGCTGAAACATGTCCCTTCCTCAACCTCACACTAACCAACATTCAATCCTTTCCCATAACCTCCAGCTAACCGTGACCTAAGAGTCTTAGGAGCCTAAACGTGCACCTGGCTGTAAGCAGAACCTGAACACTGTCCCATCACTCACCCTCACCCTAACCAACATACCAACCTTTAACTTCCTCACGCTGACCAAAGTTTGAAAACTGTTTCGAACGTATTTGGCTGTTATCCAAAACCCTACACTGTCCAAACCTACACCGTCACTTTAACTAACACGCCAACCCTGTCTCACATTCTGGCTACCGAATTCTTAACCCTCACCTGAACTTTAATGTATACGTGGATGCACGCAGTAGCTGAAACATGTCCCATCCCTCAGCCTCAACTAACCAACGTTCAATCCTTTCCTATAACCTCCCACCTACCGTGGCCTTAAGAGTCTTCCGAGCCTAACGAAGCACAGCAGGGTAAGCAGAACCTGAACACTGTCCCGTCACTCACCCTCACCTAACCAACATACCATCCGTTAACTTCCCTAACGCTGACCAAGTTTCAAATACTGTTCGTAACCTACTTGGCTGTTATCCAAAACTCTACACTGTACAAACACTCAACGTCATATGAAGTAACACACCAACCCTGTTCACCCTCGGGTTAACCGAGTTCCTACACTCAACCGAACATTAACGTGTACCTGGATACAGGCAGTAGCGAACACTCTCCCATCCCTCAGACTGACACTAACCAACGTTCAATCCTTTCCCATACCCTCCAGGTAACCGTGGCCCTAACAGTGTTGCGAGTCTAGAGGTACACAAGGCTGTAAATAAAAGGCAAGCCTGTCCCATGTCTCTCCTCACCCTAACCATCATACCAACCTTTAAGTTGCCTCACGGTTACTGGCTCATACACTGTTCCGAATGTAAATGTATACCTGGTTGTAGGCAATATCTGAACAAGTTCCATTCCTCACCCTCAACTAAACCAAGATATGAACTTTTCCCTACCCTTGCGGTAACCGAGGCTCTAACACTCATCGCACTCTAAACGTACTCTTGGCTGTTATACTAAACTCTGCCTGTCCAACCCTCACTCTCACTTTAACACACACCAACCCTGTCTCACCCTTGGGCTAACCTAGGAGCTAACACTCACCCGAACCTTAATGTAAACCTGTCTGAAGGCAGTAGCGGAACCTGTCCGTTCCCTAATCCTCACACTAACCAACATAAAATCCTTTCCCATAACCTCCAGCTAACAGTGATCCTAACAGTGTTCTGAACCTAAACGTACACCTGGTTGTAAGCAGAACCCGAACACTGACCCATCCTCACCCTCACCCTAACCAACATACCAACTTTAACTTCCGTTGGTGAACGTGGCTCAAACACTGCTCCGAACCTAAATGTATACCTGACTGTAGGCAGCAGCCGAACACAGTTCCATCCTCACCCTCAACATATCAAGCATACCAACCTTTTCCTTACCGTGGTGATAACCGAGCTCTAACACTCTTCCGATCCTAAACGTATACTTGGCTGTTTCCCAAACCCGTACAATGTCTGAACCCTCACCTCTCTGTAACACATCAACACTCTCTCACACTCGGGCTAACCAAGGCCCTAACACTGACCCGAACCTTAATGTATACCTGTCTGGAGGCAGTAGCTGAAACCTGTCCCATGCCTCAGCCTCACACTAACCAACATTCAATCTTTTCCCACAACCTCCTGCCAACCGTGGACCTAAGAGTTTTAGGAGGCTAAACGTGCATCTGGCTGTAAGCAGAACCTGAACACTGTCCCATCACTCACCCTCACCCTAACCAACATACCAACCTTTAACTTCCCTCACGCTGACCAAGTTTCAAATACTGCTCCGAACCTACTTGGCTGTTATCCGAAAGTCCACACTGTCCAAACCCTCACCGTCATTTTAACTAACACACCAACCCTGTTCACTCGGTTAACCGAGTTCCTAACCCTCAACGAACATTAACGTGTACCTGGATACAGGCAGTAGCGAACATTCTCCCATCCCTCAGACTGACACTAAGGAACCTTCAATCCTTTTCCATACCCTCCAGGTAACCGTGGCCCTAACAGTGTTGAGAGTCTAGAGGTACACAAGGCTGTAAATAAAAGGCGAAGCCTGTCCCATGTCTCTCCATCACCCTAACCATCATACCAACCTTTAAGGTGCGTCACGGTTACTGCGGCTCAAACACTGTTCCGAATGTAAATGTATACCTGGTTGTAGGCAACATCCGAACAAGTTCCATTCCTCACCCTCAACTAAACCAATATATGAACTTTTCCCTACCCTCGCGGTAACCGAGGCTCTAACACTCATCGGACTCTAAACTTGGCTGTTATACTAAACTCTGCCTGTCCCAACCCTCACTCTCACTTTAACACACACCAACCCTGTCTCACCCTTGGGCTAACCTAGGAGCTAACACTCACCGAACCTTAATGTATACCTGTCTGAAGGCAGTAGCGAACCCTGTCCGTTCCCATCCTCACACTAACCAACATAAAATCCTTCCCCATACCCTCCAGCTAAGAGTGATCCTAACAGTGTTCTGAAAATAAACGTACACCTGGTTGTAAGCAGAACCCGAACACTGACCCATGCCTCACCCTCACCCTAACCAACATACCAACTTTAACTTCCGTTGGTGAACGTGGCTCAAACACTGCTCCGAACCTAAATGTATACCTGGCTGTAGGCAGCAGCCGAACACAGTTCCATCCTCACCCTCAACATATCAAGCATACCAACCTTTCCCTCTGTGATAACCGAGGCTCTAACACTCTTCTGATCCTAAATGTATACTTGGCTGTTTTCCGAACCCGCACAATGTCGGAACCCTCACCCTCTCTGTAACTAACACACCAACACTCTCTCACACTAGGGCTAACCCAGGCCCTAAAACTGACCCGAACCTTAATGTATACCTGTGTGGAGGAAGTAGCTGAAACCTGTCCCATGCCTCAGCCTCACTCTAACCAACATTCAATCTTTTCCCACAACCTCCCGCCAACCTTGGACCTAAGAGTCTTAGGAGGCTAAACGTTTATCTGGCTGTAAGCAGAACCTGAACAGTGTCCCAACACCCACCCTCACCCTAAACAACATACCAACCTTTAACTTCCCTCACGCTGACCAAATTTAAATACTGGAACCTACTTGGCTGTTATCCAAACCTACACTGTCCAAACCCTCACCGTCATTTTAACTAACACACCAACCCTGTTCACCCTCGGGTGAACCGAGTTCCTAACCCTCAACCGAACATTAACGTGTACCTGGATACAGGCAGTAGCGGAACACTCTCCCATCCCTCAGACTGACACTAACCAACGTTCAATCCTTTCCCATACCCTCCAGGTGACCGTGGCCCTAACAGTGTTGCGAGTCTAGAGGTACACAAGGCTGTAAATAAAAGGCAAGCCTGTCCCATTTCTCTCCCTCACCCTAACCATCATACCGACCTTAAGTTGCATCAAGGTTACAGTGGCTCAAACACTGTTCCGAACATAAATGTATACCTGGTTGTAGGCACCATCCGAACAAGTTCCATTCCTCACCCTCAACTAAACCAATATATGACCTTTTCCCTACCCTCGCGGTAACCGAGGCTCTAACACTCATCGACTCTAAACGTATACTTGGCTGTTATCCAAACCTGCCTGTCTGAACCCTCACTCTCTTTAACAAACACCAACATTCTCTCACCCTGGGCTAACCGGGCCCTAACACTGACCCGAACCTTAATGTATACCTGGCTGAAGGCAGTAGCTGAAACATGTCCCTTCCTCAACCTCACACTAACCAACATTCAATCCTTTCCCATAACCTCCAGCTAACCGTGGACCTAGGAGTCTTAGGAGCCTAAACGTGCACCTTGCTGTAAGCAGAACCTGAACACTGTCCCAACACTCACCCTCATCCTAAACAACATACCAACCTTTAACTTCCCTCACGCTGACCAAAGTTTAAATACTGTTTCGAACGTACTTGGCCGTTATCCGAAACCCTACACTGTCCAAACCCTCACCGTCACTTTAACTAACACACCAACCCTGTCTCACTTCTGGCTACCGAATTCTTAACCCTCACCTGAACTTTAATGTATACGTGGATGCACGCAGTAGCTGAAACATGTCCCATCCCTCAGCCTCAACTAACCAACGTTCAATCCTTTCCTATAACCTCCCACCTACCGTGGCCTTAAGAGTCTTCCGAGCCTAACGAAGCACAGCAGGGTAAGCAGAACCTGAACACTGTCCCGTCACTCACCCTCACCCTAACCAACATACCATCCTTTAACTTCCCTCACGCTGACCAAGTTTCAAATACTGCTCCGACCCTACGTGGCTGTTATCTGAAATCTACACTGTCCAAACCCTCACCGTCATTTGAACTAACACACCAACCCTGTTCACTCTCGGGTTAACCGAGTTCCTAACCCTCAACCGAACATTAACGTGTACCTGCATACAGGCAGTAGCCGAACACTCTCACATCCCTCAGACTGACAGTAAGGAAAGTTCAATCCTTTCCCCTACCCTCCAGGTAACCGTGGCCCTAACAGTGTTGCGAGTCTAGAGGTACACAAGGCTGTAAATAAAAGGCGAAGCCTGTCCCATTTCTCTCCCTCACCCTAACCATCATACCAACCTTTAAGTTGCCTCACGGTTACTGCGCTTCAAACACTGTTCCCAATGTAAATGTATACCTGGTTGTAGGCAATATCTGAACAAGTTCCATTCCTCACCCTCAACTAAACCAAGATATGAACTTTTCCCTACCCTTGCGGTAACCGAGGCTCTAACACTCATCTGATTCTAAACGTATACTTGGCTGTTATACTAAACTCTGCCTGCCCAACCCTCACTCTCACTTTAACACACACCAACCCTGTCTCACCCTTGGGCTAACGAGGAGCTAACACTCACCCGAACCTTAATGTAAACCTGTCTGAAGGCAGTAGCGAACCTTGTCCGTTCCCTAATCCTCACACTAACCAACATAAAATCCTTTCCCATAACCTCCAGCTAACAGTGATCCTAACAGTGTTCTGAACCTAAACGTACACCTGGTTGTAAGCAGAACCCGAACACTGACCCATCCTTCACCCTCACCCTAACCAACATACCAACTTTAACTTCCGTTGTGAACGTGGCTCAAACACTGCTCCGAACCTAAATGTATACCTGACTGTAGGCAGCAGCCGAACACAGTTCCATCCTCACCCTCAACATATCAACATACCAACCTTTTCCTACCCGGGTGATAACCGAGCTCTAACACTCTTCCGATCCTAAACGTATACTTGGCTGTTTCCCAAACCTGCAATGTCTGAACCCTCACCTCTCTGTAACACACCAACACTCTCTCACACTGGCTAACCAAGGCCCTAACACTGACCCGAACCTTAATGTATACCTGTCTGGAGGCAGTAGCTGAAACCTGTCCCATGCCTCAGCCTCACACTAACCAACATTCAATCCTTTCCCACAACCTCCCGCCAACCGTGGACCTAAGAGTTTTAGGGGGGTAAACGTGGACCTGGCTGTAAGCAGAACCTGAACACTGTCCCATCACTCACCCTCACCCTAACCAACATACCAACCTTTAACTTCCCGCACGCTGACCAAGTTTCAAATACCGCTCCGAACCTACGTGGCTGTTATCCGAAAGTCCACACTGTCCAAACCCTCACCGTCATTTTAACTAACACACCAACCCTGTTTACTCTCGGGTGAACCGAGTTCCTAACCCTCAACGGAACATTAACGTGTACCTGGATACAGGCAGTCGCGGAACATTCTCACATCCCTCAGACTGACAATAAGGAACCTTCACTCCTTTTCCATACCCTCCAGGTAACCGTGGCCCTAACAATGTTGAGAGTCTAGAGGTACACAAGGCGGTAAATAAAAGGCGAAGCCTGTCCCATGTCTCTCCATCACCCTAACCATCATACCAACCTTTAAGTTGCCTCACGGTTACTGTGGCTCACACACTGTTCCGAATGTAAATGTATACCTGGTTGTAGGCAACATCCGAACAAGTTCCATTCCTCACCCTCAACTAAACCAATATATGACCTTTTCCCTACCCTCGCGTAACCGAGGCTCTAACACTCATCGGACTCTAAACTTGGCTGTTATACTAAACTCTGCCTGTCCCAACCCTCACTCTCACTTTAACACACACCAACCCTGTCTCACCCTTGGGCTAACCTAGGAGCTAACACTCAACCTTAATGTAAACCTGTCTGAAGGCAGTAGCGAACCCTGTCCGTTCCCATCCTCACACTAACCAACATAAAATCCTTTCCCATAACCTCCAGCTAACAGTGATCCTAACAGTGTTCTGAACCTAAACGTACACCTGGTTGTAAGCAGAACCCGAACACTGACCCATCCTCACCCTCACCCTAACCAACATACCAACTTTAACTTCCGTTGTGAACGTGGCTCAAACACTGCTCCGAACCTAAATGTATACCTGACTGTAGGCAGCAGCCGAACACAGTTCCATCTCTCACCCTCAACATATCAACATACCAACCTTTCCTTACCTGGCGATAACCGAGGCTCTAACACTCCTGATCCTAAATGTATACTTGGCTGTTTTCCAACCTGCACATGTCTGAACACTCACCCTCTCTGTAACTAACACACCAACACTCTCTCACACTCGGGCTAACCCAGGCCCTAACACTGACCCGAACCTTAATGTATACCTGGCTGGAGGCAGTAGCTGAAACCTGTCCCATGCCTCAGCCTCACACTAACCAACATTCAATCTTTTCCCACAACCTCCCGCCAACCGTGGACCTAAGAGTCTTAGGAGCCTAAACGTGCATCAGGCTGTAAGCAGAACCTGAACACTGTCCCGTCACTCACCCTCACCCTAACCAACATACCAACCTTTAACTTCCCTCACGCTGACCAAATTTAAATACTGTTTCGAACGTATTGGCTGTTATCCAAACCTACACTGTCCAAACCCTCACCGTCATTTTAACTAACACACCAACCCTGTTCACCCTCGGGTTAACCGAGTTCCTAACCCTCAACCGAACATTAACGTACCTGGATACAGGCAGTAGCCGAACACTCTCCCAACCCTCAGACTGACACAAAGGAACGTTCAATCCTTTCCCATACCCTCCAGGTAACCGTGGCCCTAACAGTGTTGCGAGTCTAGAGGTACACAAGGCTGTAAATAAAAGGCGAAGCCTGTCCCATTTCTGCTCCTCACCCTAACCATCATACCAACCATTAAGATGCCTCACGGTTACTGCAGCTCAAACACTGTTCCGAACATAAATGTATACCTGGTTGTAGGCACCATCCGAACAAGTTCCATTCCTCACCCTCAACTAAACCAATAAATGACCTTTTCCTACCCTCGCGTAACCGAGGCTCTAACACTCATCGACTCTAAACGTATACTTGGCTGTTATCCAACCTGCACTGTCTGAACCCTCACTCTCTTTAACTAACACACCAACATTCTCTCACACTGGGCTAACCGGGCCCTAACCCTGACCCGAAGCTTAATGTGTACATGGCTGGAGGCAGTAGCTGAAACATGTCCCTTGCCTCAACCTCACACTAACCAATATTCAATCCTTCCCCATAACCTCCCGCTAACCGTTGACCTAAGAGTCTTAGGAGCCTAAACGTGCGCCTGGCTGTAAGCAGAACCTGAACACTGTCCCAACACTCACCCTCACCCTAAACAACATACCAACCTTTAACTTCCCTCACGCTGACCAAAGTTTGAAAACTGTTTCGAACGTATTTTGGCTGTTATCCAAAACCCTACACTGTCCAAACCCTCACCGTCACTTTAACTAACACACCAACCCTGTCTCACCCTATGGCTACCGAATTCCTAACCCTCAGCTGAACTTTAATGTATACGTGGATGCACGCAGTAGCTGAAACATGTCCCATCCCTCAGCCTCAACTAACCAACGTTCAATCCTTTCCTATAACCTCCCACCTACCGTGGCCTTAAGAGTCTTCCGAGCCTAACGAAGCACAGCAGGGTAAGCAGAACCTGAACACTGTCCCATCACTCACCCTCACCCTAACCAACATACCATCCTTTAACTTCCCTCACGCTGACCAAGTTTCAAATACTGCTCCGACCCTACGTGGCTGTTATCTGAAATCTACACTGTCCAAACCCTCACCGTCATTTGAACTAACACACCAACCCTGTTCACCCTCGGGTTAACCGAGTTCCTAACCCTCAACCGAACATTAACGTGTACCTGCATACAGGCAGTAGCCGAACACTCTCACATCCCTCAGACTGACACTAAGGAACGTTCAATCCTTTCCCATACCCTCCAGGTAACCGTGGCCCTAACAGTGTTGCGAGTCTAGAGGTACACAAGGCTGTAAATAAAAGGCGAAGCCTGTCCCATGTCTCTCCATCACCCTAACCATCATACCAACCTTTAAGTTGCCTCACGGTTACTGCGGCTCATACACTGTTCCGAATGTAAATGTATACCTGGTGGTAGCCAAATTCTGAACAAGTTCCATTCCTTACCTTCAACTAAACCAATATATGAACTTTTCGCTACCCTCGCGGTAACCGAGGCTCTAACACTCATCGGACTCTAAACGTACTCTTGGCTGTTATACTAAACTCTGCCTACCCAACCCTCACTCTCACTTTAACACACACCAACCCTGTCTCACCCTTGGGCTAACGTAGGAGCTAACACTCACCCGAACCTTAAGTAAACCTGTCTGAAGGCAGTAGCGGAACCTTGTCCGTTCCCTAATCCTCACACTAACCAACATAAAATCCTTTGCCATAACCTCCAGCTAACAGTGATCCTAACAGTGTTCTGAACCTAAACGTACACCTGGTTGTAAGCAGAACCCGAACACTGACCCATCCTTCACCCTCACCCTAACCAACATACCAAATTTAACTTACGTTGGTGTGAACGGGGCTCAAACACTGCTCCGAACCTAAATGTATACCTGACTGTAGGCAGCAGCCGAACACAGTTCCAATCCTCACCCTCAGCATATCAAGCATACCAACCTTTTCCTTACCGTGGTGATAACCGAAGCTCTAACACTCTTCCGATCCTAAACTTATACTCGGCTGTTTCCCAAACCCGTACAATGTCTGAACCCTCACCCTCTCTGTAACACATCAACACTCTCTCACACTCGGGCTAACCAAGGCCCTAACACTGACCCGAACCTTAATGTATACCTGTCTGGAGGCAGTAGCTGAAACCTGTACCATGCCTCAGCCTCACACTAACCAACATTCAATGTTTTCTCACAACCTCCTGCCAACCGTGGACCTTAGAATCTTAGGAGGCTAAACGTGCATCTGGCTGTAAGCAGAACCTGAACACTGTCCCGTCACTCACCCTCACCCTAACCAACATACCAAACTTTAACTTCCCTAACGCTGACTAAGTTTCAAATACCGCTCCGAACCTACGTGGATGTTATCCGAAAGTCCACACTGTCCAAACCCTCACCGTCATTTTAACTAACACACCAACCCTGTTTACTCTCGGGTGAACCGAGTTCCTAACCCTCAACGGAACATTAACGTGTACCTGGATACAGGCAGTAGCGAACACTCTCCCATCCCTCAGACTGACATTTAGGAACCTTCCATCCTTTTCCATACCCTCCAGGTAACCGTGGCCCTAACAGTGTTGAGAGTCTAGAGGTACACAAGGCGGTAAATAAAAGGCAAGCCTGTCCCATGTCTCTCCATCACCCTAACCATCATACCAACCTTTAAGTTGCCTCACGGTTACTGCTGCTCATACACTGTTCCGAATGTAAAGGTGTACCTGGTTGTAGGCAACATCCGAACAAGTTCCATTACTCACCCTCAACTAAACCAATATATGACCTTTTCCCTACCCTCGCGGTAACCGAGGCTCTAACACTCATCGGACTCTAAACTTGGCTGTTATACTAAACTCTGCCTGTCCCAACCCTCACTATCACTTTAACACACACCAACCCTGTCCCACACTTAGGCTAACCTAGGAGCTAACACCCGAACCTTAATGTAAACCTGTCTGAAGGCAGTAGCGAACCCTGTCCGTTCCCTTATCCTCACACTAACCAACATAAAATCCTTTCCCATAACCTCCAGCTAACAGTGATCCTAACAGTGTTCTGAACCTAAACGTACACCTGGTTGTAAGCAGAACCCGAACACTGACCCATCCTCACCCTCACCCTAACCAACATACCAACTTTAACTTCCGCTGTGAACGTGGCTCAAACACTGCTCCGAACCTAAATGTATACCTGACTGTAGGCAGCAGCCGAACACAGTTCCATCCTCACCCTCAACATATCAACATACCAACTTCCTACCGTGGATAACCGAGGCTCTAACACTCCTGATCCTAAATGTATACTTGGCTGTTTTCAACCCGTACAATGTCTGAACACTCACGCTCTCTGTAACTAACACACCAACACTCTCTCACACTAGGGCTAACCCAGGCCCTAAAACTGACCCGAACCTTAATGTATACCTGTGTGGAGGCAGTAGCTGAAACCTGTCCCATGCCTCAGCCTCACACTAACCAACATTCAATCCTTTCCCACAACCTCCCGCCAACCTTGGACCTAAGAGTCTTAGGAGGCTAAACGTGCATCTGGCTGTAAGCAGAACCTGAACAGTGTCCCAACTCCCACCCTCACCCTAAACAACATACCAACCTTTAACTTCCCTCACGCTGACCAAATTTAAATACTGTTTCGAACCTTGGCTGTTATCCGAAACCTACACTGTCCAAACCCTCACCGTCATTTTAACTAACACACCAACCCTGTTCACCCTCGGGTTAACCGAGTTCCTAACCCTCAACCGAACATTAACGTGTACCTGGATACAGGCAGTAGCGAACACTCTCCCATCCCTCAGACTGACACTAAGGAACATTCAATCCTTTCCCATACCCTCCAGGTAACCGTGGCCCTAACAGTGTTGAGTCTAGAGGTACACAAGGCTGTAAATAAAAGGCAAGCCTGTCCCATTTCTCTCCTCACCCTAACCATCATACCAACCTTAAGTTGCATCACGGTTACAGTGGCTCAAACACTGTTCCGAACCTAAATGTATACCTGGTTGTAGGCACCATCCGAACAAGTTCCATTCCTCACCCTCAACTAAACCAATAATTGACCTTTTCCCTACCCTCGCGGTAACCGAGGCTCTAACACTCATCGACTCTAAACGTATACTTGGCTGTTTTCCAAACCTGCACTGTCTGAACCCTCACCTCTGTAACAACACCAACATTCTCTCACACTCGGGCTAACCAAGGCCCTAACACTGACCCGAACCTTAATGTATACCTGTCTGGAGGCAGTAGCTGAAACCTGTACCATGCCTCAGCCTCACACTAACCAACATTCAATGTTTTCTCACAACCTCCTGCCAACCGTGGACCTTAGAATCTTAGGAGGCTAAACGTGCATCTGGCTGTAAGCAGAACCTGAACACTGTCCCGTCACTCACCCTCACCGTAACCAACATACCATTCTTTAACTTCCCTCACGCAGACCAAGTTTCAAATACAGCTCCGATCCTACGTGGCTGTTATCTGAAAGGCCACACTGTCCAAACCCTCACCGTCATTTGAACTAACACACCAACCCTGTTCACCCTCGGGTTAACCGAGTTCCTAACCCTCAACCGAACATTAACGTGTACCTGGATACAGGCAGTAGCCGAACACTCTCACATCCCTCAGACTGACACTAAGGAACGTTCAATCCTTTCCCCTACCCTCCAGGTAACCGTGGCCCTAACAGTGTTGCGAGTCTAGAGGTACACAAGGCTGTAAATAAAAGGCAAAGCCTGACCCATTTCTCTCCCTCACCCTAACCATCATACCAACCATTAAGTTGCCTCACGGTTACTGCAGCTCAAACACTGTTCCGAACATAAATGTATACCTGGTTGTAGCCAACATCCGAACAAGGTTCCATTCATCACCCTCAACTAAACCAACATATGAACTTTACCCTACCCTCGCGGTAACCGAGGATCTAACACTCATCGGACTCTAAACGTACTCTTGGCTGTTATACTAAACTCTGCCTGTCCCAACCCTCACTCTCACTTTAACACACACCAACCCTGTCTCACCCTTGGGCTAACCTAGGAGCTAACACTCACCCGAACCTTAAGTAAACCTGTCTGAAGGCAGTAGCCGAACCCTGTCCATTCCGTTATCCTCACACTAACCAACATAAAATCCTTTTTCATAAACTCAGCTATCAATGATCCTAACAGTGTTCTGAAACTAAACGGACACCTGGTTGTAAGCAGAACCCGAACACTGACCCATCCCTCACCCTCACCCTAACCAACATACCAACTTTAACTTCCGTTGGGGTGAACGTGGCTCAAACACTGCTCCGAACCTAAATGTATACCTGACTGTAGGCAGCAGCCGAACACAGTTCCATCCCTCACCCTCAGCATATCAAGCATACCAACCCTTTCCTTACCGTGGTGATAACCGAGGCTCTAACACTCTTCCGATCCTAAACGTATACTCGGCTGTTTTCCAAACCCGTACAATGTCTGAACCCTCACCCTCTCTGTAACACGTCAACACTCTCTCACACTCGGGCTAACCAAGGCCCTAACACTGACCCGAACCTTAATGTATACCTGTGTGGAGGCAGTAGCTGAAACCTGTCCCATGCCTCAGCCTCACACTAACCAACATTCAATCTTTTCTCACAACCTCCTGCCAACCGTGGACCTAAGAGTCTTAGGAGCCTAAACGTGCACCTTGCTGTAAGCAGAACCTGAACACTGTCCCAACACTCACCCTCACCCTAAACAACATACCAACCTTTAACTTCCCTCACGCTGACCAAAGTTTGAAAACTGTTTCGAACCTACTTGGCTGTTATCCGAAACCCTACACTGTCCAAACCCTCACCGTCATTTTAACTAACACACCAACCCTGTTCACTCTCGGGTTAACCGAGTTCCTAACCCTCAACCGAACATTAACGTGTACCTGGATACAGGCAGTAGCGAACACTCTCCCATCCCTCAGACTGACACTAAGGAACGTTCAACCTTTCCCATACCCTCCAGGTTACCGTGGCCCTAAACGTGTTGCGAGTCGAGAGGTACACAAGGCTGTAAATAAAAGGCAAGCCTGTCCCATTTCTCTCCCTCACCCTAACCATCATACCGACCTTAAGTTGCATCAAGGTTACAGTGGCTCAAACACTGTTCCGAACATAAATGTATACCTGGTTGTAGGCACCATCCGAACAAGTTCCATTCCTCACCCTCAACTAAACCAATAATTGACCTTTTCCCTACCCTCGCGTAACCGAGGCTCTAACACTCATCGGACTCTAAACGTATACTTGGCTGTTATCCAAACTCTGCCTTGTCTGAACCCTCACTCTCTTTAACACACACCAACACTGTCTCACACTGGGCTAACCGGGCCCTAACACTGACCCGAACCTTAATGTACCTGTCTGGAGGCAGTAGCTGAAACATGTACCATGCCTCAACCTCACACTAACCAATATTCAATCCTTCCCCATAACCTCCCTCTAAGCGTGGATCTAAGAGTCTTAGGAGCCTAAACGTGCACCTGTCTGTAAGCAGAACCTGAAAACTCTCCCAACACTCACCCTCACCCTAAACAACATACCAACCTTTAACTTCCCTCACGCAGACCAAAGTTTAAATACTGTTCCGCACCTACTTGGCTGTTATCCGAAACCCAACACTGTCCAAACACTCACCGCCACTTTAACTAACACACCAAACCTGTCCCACACTTAGGCTACCGAATTCCTAATTCTTACCAGAACTTAATGTGTACGTGGATTCACGCAGTAGCTGAAACATTTCGCATCCCATAGCCTCACCCTCACCAACATTCAATCCTTCCCACATCCTCCCGCCAACCGTGGACGTAAAGTCTTAGGAGCCTAAACACGCATCTGGCTGTAACCAGAACCTGAATACTGTCCCATCACTCACCCTCACCCTAACCAACATACCAACCTTTAACTTCCCTCACGCGGACCAAGGTTCAAATCTGCTCCGAACCTACGTGGCTGTTATCTGAAATCTACACTGTCCATACCCTCACTGTCATTTAAACTAACACAACAACCCTGTTCACCCTCGGGTTAACCGAGTTCCTAACCCTCAACCGAACATTAACGTGTACCTGCACACAGGCAGTAGCCGAACACTCTCCCATCCCTCAGACTGTCACTAAGGAACGTTCAATCCTTTCCCCTACCCTCCAGGTAACCGTGGCCCTAACAGTGTTGCGAGTCTAGAGGTACACAAGGCTGTAAATAAAAGGCGAAGCCTGTCCCATGTCTCTCCATCACCCTAACCATCATACCAACCTTTAAGTTGCCTCACGGTTACTGGGCTCAAACACTGTTCGAATGTAAATGTATACCTGGTTGTAGCCAAATTCTGAACAAGTTCCATTCCTCACCTTCAACTAAACCAATATATGAACTTTTCCTACCCTCGCGGTAACCGAGGCTCTAACACTCATCGGACTCTAAACGTATTCTTGGCTGTTATACTAAACTCTGCCTGTCCCAACCCTCACTCTCACTTTAACACACACCAACCCTGTCTCACCCTTGGCTAACGAGGAGCTAACACTCACCCGAACCTTAAGTAAACCTGTCTGAAGGCAGTAGCGAACCTTGTCCGTTCCCTAATCCTCACACTAACCAACATAAAATCCTTTCCCATAACCTCCAGCTAACAGTGATCCTAACAGTGTTCTGAACCTAAACGTACACCTGGTTGTAAGCAGAACCCGAACACTGACCCATCCTCACCCTCACCCTAACCAACATACCAACTTTAACTTCCGTTGTGAACGTGGCTCAAACACTGCTCCGAACCTAAATGTATACCTGACTGTAGGCAGCAGCCGAACACAGTTCCATCCTCACCCTCAGCATATCAAGCATACCAACCTTTTCCTTACCGTGGTGATAACCGAGCTCTAACACTCTTCCGATCCTAAACTTATACTTGGCTGTTTCCCAAACCCGTACAATGTCTGAACCCTCACCTCTCTGTAACACATCAACACTCTCTCACACTGGCTAACCAAGGCCCTAACACTGACCGAACCTTAATGTATACCTGTCTGGAGGCAGTAGCTGAAACCTGTACCATGCCTCAGCCTCACACTAACCAACATTCAATGTTTTCTCACAACCTCCTGCCAACCGTGGACCTAAGAGTCTTAGGAGGCTAAACGTGCACCTGGCTGTAAGCAGAACCTGAACACTGTCCCGTCACTCACCCTCACCCTAACCAACATACCATCCTTTAACTTTCCTCACGTTGACCAAGTTTCAAATACTGCTCCGAACCTACGTGGCTGTTATCCGAAAGGCCACACTGTCCAAACCTTCACCGTCATTTGAACTAACACACCAACCCTGTCTCACCCTCGGGCTACCGAGTTCCTAACCCTCAACTGAACATTAACGTGTACCTGGATACAGGCAGTAGCGAACATTCTCCCATCCCTCAGACTGACACTAAGGAACCTTCAATCCTTTCCATACCCTCCAGGTAACCGTGGCCCTAACAGTGTTGAGAGTCTAGAGGTACACAAGGCGGTAAATAAAAGGCAAGCCTGTCCCATGTCTCTCCATCACCCTAACCATCATACCAACCTTTAAGTTGCCTCACGGTTACTGCTGCTCATACACTGTTCCGAATGTAAAGGTGTACCTGGTTGTAGGCAACATCCGAACAAGTTCCATTACTCACCCTCAACTAAACCAATATATGACCTTTTCCCTACCCTCGCGGTAACCGAGGCTCTAACACTCATCGGACTCTAAACTTGGCTGTTATACTAAACTCTGCCTGTCCCAACCCTCACTCGCACTTTAACACACACCAATCCTGTCTCACCCTTGGGCTAACCTAGGAGCTAACACTCACCCGAACCTTAAGTAAACCTGTCTGAAGGCAGTAGCCGAACCCTGTCCGTTCCCTTATCCTCACACTAACCAACATAAAATCCTTTTTCATAAACTCAGCTATCAATGATCCTAACAGTGTTCTGAAACTAAACGGACACCTGGTTGTAAGCAGAACCCGAACACTGACCCATCCCTCACCCTCACCCTAACCAACATACCAACTTTAACTTCCGTTGGTGAACGTGGCTCAAACACTGCTCCGAAACTAAATGTATACCTGACTGTAGGCAGCAGCCGAACACAGTTCCATCCCTCACCCTCAACATATCAAGCATACCAACGTTTTCCTTACCGTGGCGATAACCGTGGCTCTAACATTCTTCCGATCCTAAACGTATACTTGGCTGTTTTAGAAACCGTACAATGGCTGAACCCTCACCCTCTCTGTAACACACCAACACTCTCTCACACTCGGGCTAACCAAGGCCCTAACACTGACCCGAACCTTAATGTATACCTGTGTGGAGGCAGTAGCTGAAACCTGTCCCATGCCTCAGCCTCACACTAACCAACATTCAATCTTTTCCCACAACCTCCCTCCAACCGTGGACCTAGGAGTCTTAGGAGCCTAAACGTGCACCTTGCTGTAAGCAGAACCTGAACACTGTCCCAACACTCACCCTCATCCTAAACAACATACCAACCTTTAACTTCCCTCACGCTGACCAAAATTTAAATACTGTTTCGAACGTACTTGGCCGTTATCCGAAACCCTACACTGTCCAAACCCTCACCGTCATTTTAACTAACACACCAACCCTGTTCACCCTCGGGTTAACCGAGTTCCTAACCCTCAACCGAACATTAACGTGTACCTGGATACAGGCAGTAGCGAACACTCTCCCATCCCTCAGACTGACACTAAGGAACGTTCAATCCTTTCCCATACCCTCCAGGTAACCGTGGCCCTAACAGTGTTGGAGTCTAGAGGTACACAAGGCTGTAAATAAAAGGCAAGCCTGTCCCATTTCTCTCCTCACCCTAACCATCATACCAACCTTAAGTTGCATCAAGGTTACAGTGGCTCAAACACTGTTCGAACATAAATGTATACCTGGTTGTAGGCACCATCCGAACAAGTTCCATTCCTCACCCTCAACTAAACCAATAATTGACCTTTTCCCTACCCTCGCGGTAACCGAGGCTCTAACACTCATCGACTCTAAACGTATACTTGGCTGTTTTCCAACCTGCATATGTCTGAACCCTCACGCTGTGTAACTAAAACACCAACATTCTCTCACACTGGCTAACTGGGCCCTAACCCTGACCCGAACCTTAATGTGTACATGGCTGGAGGCAGTAGCTGAAACATGTCCCTTGCCTCAACCTCACACTAACCAACATTCAATCCTTCCCCATAACCTCCAGCTAACCGTGACCTAAGAGTCTTAGGAGCCTAAACGTGCACCTGGCTGTAAGCAGAACCTGAACACTGTCCCATCACTCACCCTCACCCTAAACAACATACCAACCTTTAACTTCCCTCACGCTGACCAAAGTTTGAAAACTGTTTCGAACGCATGGCCGTTATCCGAAACCCTACACTGTCCAAACCCTCACCGTCACTTTAACTAACACACCAACCCTGTCTCACCTCTGGCTACCGAATTCCTAAATTACACCTGAACTTAATGTATATGTGGATGAACGCAGTAGCTGAAACATGTCCCATCCCTCAGCCTCAACTAACCAACGTTCAATGCTTTCCAATAACCTCCCACCTACCGTGGACCTAAGAGTCTTAGGAGCCTAAATTTGCACCTGGCTGTAAGCAGAACCTGAACACTGTCCCATCACTCACCCTCACCCTAACCAACATACCATCCTTTAACTTCCCTCACGCTGACCAAGTTTCAAATACTGCTCCGACCCTACTTGGCTGTTATCCAAAACTCTACACTGTACAAACACTCAACGTCATATGAAGTAACACACCAACCCTGTTCACCCTTGGGTTAACCGAGTTCCTACACTCAACCGAACAATAACGTGTACCTGGATACAGGCAGTAGTCAAACCCTCAGACTGACACTAACCAACATTCAATCCTTTGCCATACCCTCCTGGTAACCATGGCCCTAACAATGCTGGGAGTCCAGAGGTACACAAGGCTGTAAATAAAAGGCGAACCCTCACCCTTCCCATTTCTCTCCCTCACCCTAACCATCATACCAACCATTAAGTTGCCTCACGGTTACTGCAGCTCAAACACTGTTCCGAATGTAAATGTATACCTGGTGGTAGCCAAATTCTGAACAAGTTCCATTCCTTACCTTCAACTAAACCAATATATGAACTTTTCGCTACCCTCGCGGTAACCGAGGCTCTAACACTCATCGGACTCTAAACGTACTCTTGGCTGTGATACTAAACTCTGCCTGTCCCAACCCTCACTCTCACTTTAACACACACCAACCCTGTCTCACCCTTGGGCTAACCTAGGAGCTAACACTCACCCGAACCTTAAGTAAACCAGTCTGAAGGCAGTAGCCGAACCCTGTCCGTTCCCTAATCCTCACACTAACCAACATAAAATCCTTTGCCATAACCTCCAGCTAACAGTGATCCTAACAGTGTTCTGAACCTAAACGTACACCTGGTTGTAAGCAGAACCCGAACACTGACCCATCCCTCACCCTCACCCTAACCAACATACCAACTTTAACTTCCGTTGGGGTGAACGTGGCTCAAACACTGCTCCGAACCTAAATGTATACCTGACTGTAGGCAGCAGCCGAACACAGTTCCATCCCTCACCCTCAGCATATCAAGCATACCAACCTTTTCCTTACCGTGGTGATAACCGAAGCTCTAACACTCTTCCGATCCTAAACTTATACTCGGCTGTTTCCCAAACCCGTACAATGTCTGAACCCTCAACCTCTATGTAACACATCAACACTCTCTCACACGGGCTAACCAAGGCCCTAACACTGACCCGAACCTTAATGTATACCTGTCTGGAGGCAGTAGCTGAAACCTGTACCATGCCTCAGCCTCACACTAACCAACATTCAATGTTTTCTCACAACCTCCTGCCAACCGTGGACCTTAGAATCTTAAGAGGCTAAACGTGCATCTGGCTGTAAGCAGAACCTGAACACGGTCCCGTCACTCACCCTCACCCTAACCAACATACCAAACTTTAACTTCCCTAACGCTGACTAAGTTTCAAATACCGCTCCGAACCTACGTGGATGTTATCCGAAAGTCCACACTGTCCAAACCCTCACCGTCATTTTAACTAACACACCAACCCTGTTTACTCTCGGGTGAACCGAGTTCCTAACCCTCAACGGAACATTAACGTGTACCTGGATACAGGCAGTAGCGGAACATTCTCACATCCCTCAGACTGACAATAAGGAACCTTCACTCCTTTTCCATACCCTCCAGGTAACCGTGGCCCTAACAGTGTTGAGAGTCTAGAGGTACACAAGGCGGTAAATAAAAGGCAAGCCTGTCCCATGTCTCTCCATCACCCTAACCATCATACCAACCTTTAAGTTGCCTCACGGTTACTGCTGCTCATACACTGTTCCGAATGTAAAGGTGTACCTGGTTGTAGGCAACATCCGAACAAGTTCCATTACTCACCCTCAACTAAACCAATATATGACCTTTTCCCTACCCTCGCGGTAACCGAGGCTCTAACACTCATCGGACTCTAAACTTGGCTGTTATACTAAACTCTGCCTGTCCCAACCCTCACTCGCACTTTAACACACACCAATCCTGTCTCACCCTTGGGCTAACCTAGGAGCTAACACTCACCCGAACCTTAAGTAAACCTGTCTGAAGGCAGTAGCCGAACCCTGTCCGTTCCCTTATCCTCACACTAACCAACATAAAATCCTTTTTCATAAACTCAGCTATCAATGATCCTAACAGTGTTCTGAAACTAAACGGACACCTGGTTGTAAGCAGAACCCGAACACTGACCCATCCCTCACCCTCACCCTAACCAACATACCAACTTTAACTTCCGTTGGGGTGAACGTGGCTCAAACACTGCTCCGAACCTAAATGTACACCTGACTGTAGGCAGCAGCCGAACACAGTTCCATCTCTCACCCTCAGCATATCAAGCATACCAACCGTTCCGTACCGTGGCGATAACCGAGGCTCTAACACTCGTCTGATCCTAAATGTATACTTGGCTGTTTTCCGAACCCGTACAATGTCGGAACCCTCACCCTCTCTGTAACTAACACACCAACACTCTCTCACACTAGGGCTAACCCAGGCCCTAAAACTGACCCGAACCTTAATGTATACCTGTGTGGAGGAAGTAGCTGAAACCTGTCCCATGCCTCAGCCTCACTCTAACCAACATTCAATCTTTTCCCACAACCTCCCGCCAACCTTGGACCTAAGAGTCTTAGGAGGCTAAACGTTTATCTGGCTGTAAGCAGAACCTGAACAGTGTCCCAACACCCACCCTCACCCTAAACAACATACCAACCTTTAACTTCCCTCACGCTGACCAAATTTAAATACTGTTTCGAACGTACTTGGCTGTTATCCGAAACGCTACACTGTCCAAACCCTCACCGTCATTTTAACTAACACACCAACCCTGTTCACCCTCGGGTTAACCGAGTTCCTAACCCTCAACCGAACATTAACGTGTACCTGGATACAGGCAGTAGCCGAACACACTCCCATCCCTCAGACTGACACTAAGGAACGTTCAATCCTTTCCCATACCCTCCAGGTTACCGTGGCCCTAAACGTGTTGCGAGTCGAGAGGTACACAAGGCTGTAAATAAAAGGCAAGCCTGTCCCATTTCTCTCCCTCACCCTAACCATCATACCGACCTTAAGTTGCATCAAGGTTACAGTGGCTCAAACACTGTTCCGAACATAAATGTATACCTGGTTGTAGGCACCATCCGAACAAGTTCCATTCCTCACCCTCAACTAAACCAATAATTGACCTTTTCCCTACCCTCGCGGTAACCGAGGCTCTAACACTCATCGCACTCTAAACGTATACTTGGCTGTTTTCCAACCTGCATATGTCTGAACCCTCACGCTGTGTAACTAAAACACCAACATTCTCTCACACTGGCTAACCGGGCCCTAACCCTGACCCGAAGCTTAATGTGTACATGGCTGGAGGCAGTAGCTGAAACATGTCCCTTGCCTCAACCTCACACTAACCAACATTCAATCCTTCCCCATAACCTCCAGCTAACCGTGACCTGAGGGTCTTAGGAGCCTAAACGTGCACCTTGCTGTAAGCAGAACCTGAACACTGTCCCAACACTCACCCTCACCCTAAACAGCACACCAACCTTTAACTTCCCTCACGCTGACCAAAGTTTAAATACTGTTTCGAACGTACATGGCCATTATCCAAAACCCTACACTGTCCAAACCTACACCGTCACTTTAACTAACACGCCAACCCTGTCTCACATTCTGGCTACCGAATTCTTAACCCTCACCTGAACTTTAATGTATACGTGGATGCACGCAGTAGCTGAAACATGTCCCATCCCTCAGCCTCAACTAACCAACGTTCAATCCTTTCCTATAACCTCCCACCTACCGTGGCCTTAAGAGTCTTCCGAGCCTAACGAAGCACAGCAGGGTAAGCAGAACCTGAACACTGTCCCATCACTCACCCTCACCCTAACCAACATACCATCCTTTAACTTCCCTCACGCTGACCAAGTTTCAAATACTGCTCCGACCCTACGTGGCTGTTATCTGAAATCTACACTGTCCAAACCCTCACCGTCATTTGAACTAACACACCAAGCCTGTTCACCCTCGGGTTAACCGAGTTCCTAACCCTCAACCGAACATTAACGTGTACCTGGATACAGGCAGTAGCGGAACACTCTACCATCCCTCAGACTGACACTAAGGAACGTTCAATCCTTTCCCTTACCCTCCAGGTAACCGTGGCCCTAACAGTGTTGCGAGTCTAGAGGTACAGAAGGCGGTAAATAAAAGGCGAAGCCTGTCCCATGTCTCTCCATCACCCTAACCATCATACCAACCTTTAAGTTGCCTCACGGTTACTGTGGCTCATACACTGTTCCGAATGTAAATGTATACCTGGTGGTAGCCAAATTCTGAACAAGTTCCATTCCTTACCTTCAACTAAACCAATATATGAACTTTTCGCTACCCTCGCGGTAACCGAGGCTCTAACACTCATCGGACTCTAAACGTACTCTTGGCTGTTATACTAAACTCTGCCTGACCCAACCCTCACTCTCACTTTAACACACACCAACCCTGTCTCACCCTTGGGCTAACGTAGGAGCTAACACTCACCCGAACCTTAAGTAAACCTGTCTGAAGGCAGTAGCGGAACCTTGTCCGTTCCCTAATCCTCACACTAACCAACATAAAATCCTTTGCCATAACCTCCAGCTAACAGTGATCCTAACAGTGTTCTGAACCTAAACGTACACCTGGTTGTAAGCAGAACCCGAACACTGACCCATCCCTCACCCTCACCCTAACCAACATACCAACTTTAACTTACGTTGGTGTGAACGGGGCTCAAACACTGCTCCGAACCTAAATGTATACCTGACTGTAGGCAGCAGCCGAACACAGTTCCAATCCTCACCCTCAGCATATCAAGCATACCAACCTTTCCCTTACCGTGGTGATAACCGAGGCTCTAACACTCTTCCGATCCTAAACTTATACTCGGCTGTTTCCCAAACCCGTACAATGTCTGAACCCTCAACCTCTCTGTAACACATCAACACTCTCTCCCACTCGGGCTAACCAAGGCCCTAACACTGACCCGAACCTTAATGTATACCTGTCTGGAGGCAGTAGCTGAAACCTGTACCATGCCTCAGCCTCACACTAACCAACATTCAATGTTTTCTCACAACCTCCTGCCAACCGTGGACCTTAGAATCTTAAGAGGCTAAACGTGCATCTGGCTGTAAGCAGAACCTGAACACGGTCCCGTCACTCACCCTCACCCTAACCAACATACCAAACTTTAACTTCCCTAACGCTGACTAAGTTTCAAATACCGCTCCGAACCTACGTGGATGTTATCCGAAAGTCCACACTGCCCAAACCCTCACCGTCATTTTAACTAACACACCAACCCTGTTTACTCTCGGGTGAACCGAGTTCCCAACCCTCAACGGAACATTAACGTGTACCTGGATACAGGCAGTAGCAGAACACTCTCCCATCCCTCAGACTGACACTAAGGAACGTTCAATCCTTTCCCATACCCTCCAGGTAACCGTGGCCCTAACAGTGTTGAGAGTCTAGAGGTACACAAGGCGGTAAATAAAAGGCAAGCCTGTCCCATGTCTCTCCATCACCCTAACCATCATACCAACCTTTAAGTTGCCTCACGGTTACTGCTGCTCATACACTGTTCCGAATGTAAATGTATACCTGGTTGTAGGCAACATCCGAACAAGTTCCATTACTCACCCTCAACTAAACCAATATATGACCTTTTCCCTACCCTCGCGGTAACCGAGGCTCTAACACTCATCGGACTCTAAACTTGGCTGTTATACTAAACTCTGCCTGTCCCAACCCTCACTCGCACTTTAACACACACCAATCCTGTCTCACCCTTGGGCTAACCTAGGAGCTAACACTCACCCGAACCTTAAGTAAACCTGTCTGAAGGCAGTAGCCGAACCCTGTCCGTTCCCTTATCCTCACACTAACCAACATAAAATCCTTTTTCATAAACTCAGCTATCAATGATCCTAACAGTGTTCTGAAACTAAACGGACACCTGGTTGTAAGCAGAACCCGAACACTGACCCATCCCTCACCCTCACCCTAACCAACATACCAACTTTAACTTCCGTTGGGGTGAACGTGGCTCAAACACTGCTCCGAACCTAAATGTACACCTGACTGTAGGCAGCAGCCGAACACAGTTCCATCTCTCACCCTCAACATATCAAGCATACCAACCTTTCCTTACCGTGGGATAACCGAGACTCTAACACTCGTCTGATCCTAAATGTATACTTGGCTGTTTTCCGAACCCGTACAATGTCGGAACCCTCACCCTCTCTGTAACTAACACACCAACACTCTCTCACACTAGGGCTAACCCAGGCCCTAAAACTGACCCGAACCTTAATGTATACCTGTGTGGAGGCAGTAGCTGAAACCTGTCCCATGCCTCAGCCTCACACTAACCAACATTCAATCTTTTCCCACAACCTCCCGCCAACCTTGGACCTAAGAGTCTTAGGAGGCTAAACGTGCATCTGGCTGTAAGCAGAACCTGAACAGTGTCCCAACACCCACCCTCACCCTAAACAACATACCAACCTTTAACTTCCCTCACGCTGACCAAATTTAAATACTGTTTCGAACGTACTTGGCCGTTATCCGAAACGCTACACTGTCCAAACCCTCACCGTCATTTTAACTAACACACCAACCCTGTTCACCCTCGGGTTAACCGAGTTCCTAACCCTCAACCGAACATTAACGTGTACCTGGATACAGGCAGTAGCCGAACACACTCCCATCCCTCAGACTGACACTAAGGAACGTTCAATCCTTTCCCATACCCTCCAGGTTACCGTGGCCCTAACCGTGTTGCGAGTCTAGAGGTACACAAGGCTGTAAATAAAAGGCAAGCCTGTCCCATTTCTCTCCTCACCCTAACCATCATACCAACCTTAAGTTGCATCAAGGTTACAGTGGCTCAAACACTGTTCGAACATAAATGTATACCTGGTTGTAGGCACCATCCGAACAAGTTCCATTCCTCACCCTCAACTAAACCAATAATTGACCTTTTCCCTACCCTCGCGGTAACCGAGGCTCTAACACTCATCGCACTCTAAACGTATACTTGGCTGTTTTCCAACCCGCATTGTCTGAACCCTCACGCTGTGTAACTAAAACACCAACATTCTCTCACACTGGCTAACCGGGCCCTAACCCTGACCGAAACTAAATGTATACCGGGCTGGAGGCAGTAGCTGAAACATGTACCATGCCTCAACCTCACACTAACCAATATTCAATCCTTCCCCATAACCTCCCTCTAAGCGTGGATCTAAGAGTCTTAGGAGCCTAAACGTGCACCTGGCTGTAAGCAGAACCTGAACACTGTCCCATCACTCACCCTCACCCTAAACAACATACCAACCTTTAACTTCCCTCACGCTGACCAAAGTTTGAAAACTGTTTCGAACGTACTTGGCTGTTATCCAAACCCTACACTGTCCAAACCCTCACCGTCACTTTAACTAACACACCAACCCTGTCTCACCCTCTGGCTAACCGAATTCCTAACCCTGACCCGAACTTTAATGTATACCTGGATGCAGGCAGTAGCTGAAACATGTCCCATCCCTCAGCCTTACACTAACCAACATTCAATCCTTTCCCATAACCTCCCACCTACCGTGGCCTTAAGAGTCTTCCGTGCCTAACGAAGCACAGCAGGGTAAGCAGAACCTGAACACTGTCCCATCACTCACCCTCACCCTAACCAACATACCATCCTTTAACTTTCCTCACGTTGACCAAGTTTCAAATACTGCTCCCAACCTACGTGGCTGTTATCCGAAAGGCCACACTGTCCAAACCCTCACCGTCATTTGAACTAACACACCAACCCTGTTCACCCTCGGGTTAACCGAGTTCCTAACCCTCAACCGAACATTAACGTGTACCTGGATACAGGCAGTAGCGGGACACTCTCCCATCCCTCAGACTGACACTAAGGAACGTTCAATCCTTTCCCCTACCCTCCAGGTAACCGTGGCCCTAACAGTGTTGCGAGTCTAGAGGTACACAAGGCTGTAAATAAAAGGCGAAGCCTGTCCCATGTCTCTCCATCACCCTAACCATCATACCAACCTTTAAGTTGCCTCACGGTTACTGCGGCTCATACACTGTTCCGAATGTAAATGTATACTGGTGGTAGCCAAATTCTGAACAAGTTCCATTCCGCACCTTCAACTAAACCAATATATGAACTTTTCGCTACCCTCGCGGTAACCGAGGCTCTAACACTCATCGGACTCTAAACGTACTCTTGGCTGTTATACTAAACTCTGCCTGACCCAACCCTCACTCTCACTTTAACACACACCAACCCTGTCTCACCCTTGGGCTAACGTAGGAGCTAACACTCACCCGAACCTTAAGTAAACCTGTCTGAAGGCAGTAGCGGAACCTTGTCCGTTCCCTAATCCTCACACTAACCAACATAAAATCCTTTGCCATAACCTCCAGCTAACAGTGATCCTAACAGTGTTCTGAACCTAAACGTACACCTGGTTGTAAGCAGAACCCGAACACTGACCCATCCCTCACCCTCACCCTAACCAACATACCAACTTTAACTTCCGTTGGGGTGAACGTGGCTCAAACACTGCTCCGAACCTAAATGTATACCTGACTGTAGGCAGCAGCCGAACACAGTTCCATCCCTCACCCTCAGCATATCAAGCATACCAACCTTTTCCTTACCGTGGTGATAACCGAAGCTCTAACACTCTTCCGATCCTAAACTTATACTCGGCTGTTTCCCAAACCCGTACAATGTCTGAACCCTCAACCTCTCTGTAACACACCAACACTCTCTCACACTCGGGCTAACCAAGGCCCTAACACTGACCCGAACCTTAATGTATACCTGTCTGGAGGCAGTAGCTGAAACCTGTACCATGCCTCAGCCTCACACTAACCAACATTCAATGTTTTCTCACAACCTCCTGCCAACCGTGGACCTTAGAATCTTAGGAGGCTAAACGTGCATCTGGCTGTAAGCAGAACCTGAACACTGTCCCGTCACTCACCCTCACCCTAACCAACATACCAAACTTTAACTTCCCTAACGCTGACTAAGTTTCAAATACCGCTCCGAACCTACGTGGATGTTATCCGAAAGTCCACACTGTCCAAACCCTCACCGTCATTTTAACTAACACACCAACCCTGTTTACTCTCGGGTGAACCGTGTTCCTAACCCTCAACGGAACATTAACGTGTACCTGGATACAGGCAGTAGCGGAACATTCTCACATCCCTCAGACTGACAATAAGGAACCTTCACTCCTTTTCCATACCCTCCAGGTAACCGTGGCCCTAACAGTGTTGAGAGTCTAGAGGTACACAAGGCGGTAAATAAAAGGCAAGCCTGTCCCATGTCTCTCCATCACCCTAACCATCATACCAACCTTTAAGTTGCCTCACGGTTACTGCTGCTCATACACTGTTCCGAATGTAAAGGTGTACCTGGTTGTAGGCAACATCCGAACAAGTTCCATTACTCACCCTCAACTAAACCAATATATGACCTTTTCCCTACCCTCGCGGTAACCGAGGCTCTAACACTCATCGGACTCTAAACTTGGCTGTTATACTAAACTCTGCCTGTCCCAACCCTCACTCGCACTTTAACACACACCAATCCTGTCTCACCCTTGGGCTAACCTAGGAGCTAACACCCGAACCTTAAGTAAACCTGTCTGAAGGCAGTAGCCGAACCCTGTCCGTTCCCTTATCCTCACACTAACCAACATAAAATCCTTTTTCATAAACTCAGCTATCAATGATCCGAACAGTGTTCTGAAACTAAACGTACACCTGGTTGTAAGCAGAACCCGAACACTGACCCATCCCTCACCCTCACCCTAACCAACATACCAACTTTAACTTCCGTTGGGGTGAACGTGGCTCAAACACTGCTCCGAACCTAAATGTACACCTGACTGTAGGCAGCAGCCGAACACAGTTCCATCTCTCACCCTCAACATATCAAGCATACCAACCGTTCCGTACCGTGGCGATAACCGAGACTCTAACACTCGTCTGATCCTAAATGTATACTTGGCTGTTTTCCGAACCCGTACAATGTCGGAACCCTCACCCTCTCTGTAACTAACACACCAACACTCTCTCACACTAGGGCTAACCCAGGCCCTAAAACTGACCCGAACCTTAATGTATACCTGTGTGGAGGCAGTAGCTGAAACCTGTCCCATGCCTCAGCCTCACACTAACCAACATTCAATCTTTTCCCACAACCTCCCGCCAACCTTGGACCTAAGAGTCTTAGGAGGCTAAACGTGCATCTGGCTGTAAGCAGAACCTGAACAGTGTCCCAACACCCACCCTCACCCTAAACAACATACCAACCTTTAACTTCCCTCACGCTGACCAAATTTAAATACTGTTTCGAACGTACTTGGCCGTTATCCGAAACGCTACACTGTCCAAACCCTCACCGTCATTTTAACTAACACACCAACCCTGTTCACCCTCGGGTTAACCGAGTTCCTAACCCTCAACCGAACATTAACGTGTACCTGGATACAGGCAGTAGCCGAACACACTCCCATCCCACAGACTGACACTAAGGAACGTTCAACCCTTTCCCATACCCTCCAGGTTACCGTGGCCCTAAACGTGTTGCGAGTCGAGAGGTACACAAGGCTGTAAATAAAAGGCAAGCCTGTCCCATTTCTCTCCCTCACCCTAACCATCATACCGACCTTAAGTTGCATCAAGGTTACAGTGGCTCAAACACTGTTCCGAACATAAATGTATACCTGGTTGTAGGCACCATCCGAACAAGTTCCATTCCTCACCCTCAACTAAACCAATAATTGACCTTTTCCCTACCCTCGCGGTAACCGAGGCTCTAACACTCATCGCACTCTAAACGTATACTTGGCTGTTTTCCGAACCCGTACAATGTCTGAACCCTCACGCTGTGTAACTAAAACACCAACATTCTCTCACACTGGCTAACCGGGCCCTAACACTGCTCCGAAACTAAATGTATACCGGGCTGGAGGCAGTAGCTGAAACATGTACCATGCCTCAACCTCACACTAACCAATATTCAATCCTTCCCCATAACCTCCCGCTAACCGTTGACCTAAGAGTCTTAGGAGCCTAAACGTGCGCCTGGCTGTAAGCAGAACCTGAACACTGTCCCAACACTCACCCTCACCCTAAACAACATACCAACCTTTAACTTCCCTCACGCTGACCAAAGTTTGAAAACTGTTTCGAACGTACTTGGCCGTTATCCGAAACCCTACACTGTCCAAACCCTCACCGTCACTTTAACTAACACACCAACCCTGTCTCACCCTATGGCTACCGAATTCCTAACCCTCAGCTGAACTTTAATGTATACGTGGATGCACGCAGTAGCTGAAACATGTCCCATCCCTCAGCCTCAACTAACCAACGTTCAATCCTTTCCTATAACCTCCCGCCTACCGTGGCCCTAAGAGTCTTCCGAGCCTAATGAAGCACCGGGGTGTAAGCAGAACCTGAACACTGTCCCGTCACTCACCCTCACCCTAACCAACATACCATCCTTTAACTTCCCTCACGCTGACCAAGTTTCAAATACTGCTCCGACCCTACGTGGCTGTTATCTGAAATCTACACTGTCCAAACCCTCACCGTCATTTGAACTAACACACCAACCCTGTTCACCCTCGGGTTAACCGAGTTCCTAACCCTCAACCGAACATTAACGTGTACCTGGATACAGGCAGTAGCGGAACACTCTCCCATCCCTCAGACTGACACTAAGGAACGTTCAATCCTTTCCCCTACCCTCCAGGTAACCGTGGCCCTAACAGTGTTGCGAGTCTAGAGGTACACAAGGCTGCAAATAAAAGGCGAAGCCTGTCCCATGTCTCTCCATCACCCTATCCATCATACCCACCTTTAAGTTGCCTCACGGTTACTGCGGCTCATACACTGTTCCGAATGTAAATGTATACCTGGTGGTAGCCAAATTCTGAACAAGTTCCATTCCTTACCTTCAACTAAACCAATATATGAACTTTTCGCTACCCTCGCGGTAACCGAGGCTCTAACACTCATCGGACTCTAAACGTACTCTTGGCTGTTATACTAAACTCTGCCTGACCCAACCCTCACTCTCACTTTAACACACACCAACCCTGTCTCACCCTTGGGCTAACCTAGTCGCTAACACTCACCCGAACCTTAAGTAAACCTGTCTGAAGGCAGTAGCGGAACCTTGTCCGTTCCCTAATCCTCACACTAACCAACATAAAATCCTTTGCCATAACCTCCAGCTAACAGTGATCCTAACAGTGTTCTGAACCTAAACGTACACCTGGTTGTAAGCAGAACCCGAACACTGACCCATCCCTCACCCTCACCCTAACCAACATACCAACTTTAACTTCCGTTGGTGAACGTGGCTCAAACACTGCTCCGAACCTAAATGTATACCTGACTGTAGGCAGCAGCCGAACACAGTTCCATCCCTCACCCTCAGCATATCAAGCATACCAACCTTTTCCTTACCGTGGTGATAACCGAAGCTCTAACACTCTTCCGATCCTAAACTTATACTCGGCTGTTTCCCAAACCCGTACAATGTCTGAACCCTCACCCTCTCTGTAACACATCAACACTCTCTCACACTCGGGCTAACCAAAGCCCTAACACTGACCCGAACCTTAATGTATACCTGTCTGGAGGCAGTAGCTGAAACCTGTACCATGCCTCAGCCTCACACTAACCAACATTCAATGTTTTCTCACAACCTCCTGCCAACCGTGGACCTTAGAATCTTAGGAGGCTAAACGTGCATCTGGCTGTAAGCAGAACCTGAACACTGTCCCGTCACTCACCCTCACCGTAACCAACATACCATTCTTTAACTTCCCTCACGCAGACCAAGTTTCAAATACAGCTCCGATCCTACGTGGCTGTTATCTGAAAGGCCACACTGTCCAAACCCTCACCGTCATTTGAACTAACACACCAACCCTGTTTACTCTCGGGTAAACCGAGTTCCTAACCCTCAACGGAACATTAACGTGTACCTGGATACAGGCAGTAGCGGAACATTCTCACATCCCTCAGACTGACAATAAGGAACCTTCACTCCTTTTCCATACCCTCCAGGTAACCGTGGCCCTAACAGTGTTGAGAGTCTAGAGGTACACAAGGCGGTAAATAAAAGGCAAGCCTGTCCCATGTCTCTCCATCACCCTAACCATCATACCAACCTTTAAGTTGCCTCACGGTTACTGCTGCTCATACACTGTTCGAATGTAAATGTACCTGGTTGTAGGCAACATCCGAACAAGTTCCATTACTCACCCTCAACTAAACCAATATATGACCTTTTCCCTACCCTCGCGGTAACCGAGGCTCTAACACTCATCGGACTCTAAACTTGGCTGTTATACTAAACTCTGCCTGTCCCAACCCTCACTCGCACTTTAACACACACCAATCCTGTCTCACCCTTGGGCTAACCTAGGAGCTAACACCCGAACCTTAAGTAAACCTGTCTGAAGGCAGTAGCCGAACCCTGTCCGTTCCCTTATCCTCACACTAACCAACATAAAATCCTTTTTCATAAACTCAGCTATCAATGATCCGAACAGTGTTCTGAAACTAAACGTACACCTGGTTGTAAGCAGAACCCGAACACTGACCCATCCCTCACCCTCACCCTAACCAACATACCAACTTTAACTTCCGTTGGGGTGAACGTGGCTCAAACACTGCTCCGAACCTAAATGTACACCTGACTGTAGGCAGCAGCCGAACACAGTTCCATCTCTCACCCTCAGCATATCAAGCATACCAACCGTTCCGTACCGTGGCGATAACCGTGGCTCTAACACTCTTCTGATCCTAAACGTATTCTTGGCTGTTTTCCGAACCCGTACAATGTCGGAACCCTCACCCTCTCTGTAACTAACACACCAACACTCTCTCACACTAGGGCTAACCCAGGCCCTAAAACTGACCCGAACCTTAATGTATACCTGTGTGGAGGAAGTAGCTGAAACCTGTCCCATGCCTCAGCCTCACTCTAACCAACATTCAATCTTTTCCCACAACCTCCCGCCAACCTTGGACCTAAGAGTCTTAGGAGGCTAAACGTTTATCTGGCTGTAAGCAGAACCTGAACAGTGTCCCAACACCCACCCTCACCCTAAACAACATACCAACCTTTAACTTCCCTCACGCTGACCAAATTTAAATACTGTTTCGAACGTACTTGGCCGTTATCCGAAACGCTACACTGTCCAAACCCTCACCGTCATTTTAACTAACACACCAACCCTGTTCACCCTCGGGTTAACCGAGTTCCTAACCCTCAACCGAACATTAACGTGTACCTGGATACAGGCAGTAGCCGAACACACTCCCATCCCACAGACTGACACTAAGGAACGTTCAACCCTTTCCCATACCCTCCAGGTTACCGTGGCCCTAAACGTGTTGCGAGTCGAGAGGTACACAAGGCTGTAAATAAAAGGCAAGCCTGTCCCATTTCTCTCCCTCACCCTAACCATCATACCGACCTTAAGTTGCATCAAGGTTACAGTGGCTCAAACACTGTTCCGAACATAAATGTATACCTGGTTGTAGGCACCATCCGAACAAGTTCCATTCCTCACCCTCAACTAAACCAATAATTGACCTTTTCCCTACCCTCGCGGTAACCGAGGCTCTAACACTCATCGCACTCTAAACGTATACTTGGCTGTTTTCCGAACCCGTACAATGTCTGAACCCTCACGCTGTGTAACTAAAACACCAACATTCTCTCACACTCGGGCTAACCGGGGCCCTAACCCTGACCCGAAGCTTAATGTGTACATGGCTGGAGGCAGTAGCTGAAACATGTCCCTTGCCTCAACCTCACACTAACCAATATTCAATCCTTCCCCATAACCTCCCGCTAACCGTTGACCTAAGAGTCTTAGGAGCCTAAACGTGCGCCTGGCTGTAAGCAGAACCTGAACACTGTCCCAACACTCACCCTCACCCTAAACAACATACCAACCTTTAACTTCCCTCACGCTGACCAAAGTTTGAAAACTGTTTCGAACGTACTTGGCCGTTATCCCAAACCCTACACTGTCCAAACCCTCACCGTCACTTTAACTAACACACCAACCCTGTCTCACCCTATGGCTACCGAATTCCTAACCCTCAGCTGAACTTTAATGTATACGTGGATGCACGCAGTAGCTGAAACATGTCCCATCCCTCAGCCTCAACTAACCAACGTTCAATCCTTTCCTATAACCTCCCACCTACCTTGGTCCTAAGAGTCTTCCGAGCCTAATGAAGCACCGGGGTGTAAGCAGAACCTGAACACTGTCCCGTCACTCACCCTCACCCTAACCAACATACCATCCTTTAACTTCCCTCACGCTGACCAAGTTTCAAATACTGCTCCGAACCTACGTGGCTGTTATCCGAAAGGCCACACTGTCCAAACCCTCACCGTCATTTGAACTAACACACCAACCCTGTTCACCCTCGGGTTAACCGAGTTCCTAACCCTCAACCGAACATTAACGTGTACCTGCATACAGGCAGTAGCCGAACACTCTCACATCCCTCAGACTGACACTAAGGAACGTTCAATCCTTTCCCCTACCCTCCAGGTAACCGTGGCCCTAACAGTGTTGCGAGTCTAGAGGTACACAAGGCTGCAAATAAAAGGCGAAGCCTGTCCCATGTCTCTCCATCACCCTATCCATCATACCCACCTTTAAGTTGCCTCACGGTTACTGCGGCTCATACACTGTTCCGAATGTAAATGTATACCTGGTGGTAGCCAAATTCTGAACAAGTTCCATTCCTTACCTTCAACTAAACCAATATATGAACTTTTCGCTACCCTCGCGGTAACCGAGGCTCTAACACTCATCGGACTCTAAACGTACTCTTGGCTGTTATACTAAACTCTGCCTACCCAACCCTCACTCTCACTTTAACACACACCAACCCTGTCTCACCCTTGGGCTAACGTAGGAGCTAACACTCACCCGAAACTTAAGTAAACCTGTCTGAAGGCAGTAGCGGAACCTTGTCCGTTCCCTAATCCTCACACTAACCAACATAAAATCCTTTGCCATAACCTCCAGCTAACAGTGATCCTAACAGTGTTCTGAACCTAAACGTACACCTGGTTGTAAGCAGAACCCGAACACTGACCCATCCCTCACCCTCACCCTAACCAACATACCAACTTTAACTTCCGTTGGGGTGAACGTGGCTCAAACACTGCTCCGAACCTAAATGTATACCTGACTGTAGGCAGCAGCCGAACACAGTTCCATCCCTCACCCTCAGCATATCAAGCATACCAACCTTTTCCTTACCGTGGTGATAACCGAAGCTCTAACACTCTTCCGATCCTAAACGTATACTCGGCTGTTTCCCAAACCCGTACAATGTCTGAACCCTCAACCTCTCTGTAACACATCAACACTCTCTCCCACTCGGGCTAACCAAGGCCCTAACACTGACCCGAACCTTAATGTATACCTGTCTGGAGGCTGTAGCTGAAACCTGTACCATGCCGTAGCCTCACACTAACCAACATTCAATGTTTTCTCACAACCTCCTGCCAACCGTGGACCTTAGAATCTTAAGAGGCTAAACGTGCATCTGGCTGTAAGCAGACCTGAACACGGTCCCGTCACTCACCCTCACCCTAACCAACATACCAACCTTTAACTTCCCTAACGCTGACTAAGTTTCAAATACCGCTCCGAACCTACGTGGATGTTATCCGAAAGTCCACACTGTCCAAACCCTCACCGTCATTTTAACTAACACACCAACCCTGTTTACTCTCGGGTGAACCGTGTTCCTAACCCTCAACGGAACATTAACGTGTACCTGGATACAGGCAGTAGCGGAACATTCTCACATCCCTCAGACTGACAATAAGGAACCTTCACTCCTTTTCCATACCCTCCAGGTAACCGTGGCCCTAACAGTGTTGAGAGTCTAGAGGTACACAAGGCGGTAAATAAAAGGCAAGCCTGTCCCATGTCTCTCCATCACCCTAACCATCATACCGACCTTTAAGTTGCCTCACGGTTACTGCTGCTCATACACTGTTCGAATGTAAATGTGTACCTGGTTGTAGGCAACATCCGAACAAGTTCCATTACTCACCCTCAACTAAACCAATATATGACCTTTTCCCTACCCTCGGTAACCGAGGCTCTAACACTCATCGGACTCTAAACTTGGCTGTTATACTAAACTCTGCCTGTCCCAACCCTCACTCGCACTTTAACACACACCAATCCTGTCTCACCCTTGGGCTAACCTAGGAGCTAACACCCGAACCTTAAGTAAACCTGTCTGAAGGCAGTAGCCGAACCCTGTCCGTTCCCTTATCCTCACACTAACCAACATAAAATCCTTTTTCATAAACTCAGCTATCAATGATCCTAACAGTGTTCTGAAACTAAACGTACACCTGGTTGTAAGCAGAACCCGAACACTGACCCATCCCTCACCCTCACCCTAACCAACATACCAACTTTAACTTCCGTTGGGGTGAACGTGGCTCAAACATTGCTCCGAACCTAAATGTATACCTGACTGTAGGCAGCAGCCGAACACAGTTCCATCTCTCACCCTCAACATATCAAGCATACCAACCTTTTCCTTACCGTGGCGATAACCGAGACTCTAACACTCGTCTGATCCTAAATGTATACTTGGCTGTTTTCCGAACCCGTACAATGTCGGAACCCTCACCCTCTCTGTAACTAACACACCAACACTCTCTCACACTAGGGCTAACCCAGGCCCTAAAACTGACCCGAACCTTAATGTATACCTGTGTGGAGGAAGTAGCTGAAACCTGTCCCATGCCTCAGCCTCACACTAACCAACATTCAATCTTTTCCCACAACCTCCCGCCAACCTTGGACCTAAGAGTCTTAGGAGGCTAAACGTGCATCTGGCTGTAAGCAGAACCTGAACAGTGTCCCAACACCCACCCTCACCCTAAACAACATACCAACCTTTAACTTCCCTCACGCTGACCAAATTTAAATACTGTTTCGAACGTACTTGGCCGTTATCCGAAACGCTACACTGTCCAAACCCACACCGTCATTTTAACTAACACCAACCCTGTTCACCCTCGGGTTAACCGAGTTCCTAACCCTCAACCGAACATTAACGTGTACCTGGATACAGGCAGTAGCCGAACACACTCCCATCCCACAGACTGACACTAAGGAACGTTCAACCCTTTCCCATACCCTCCAGGTTACCGTGGCCCTAAACGTGTTGCGAGTCGAGAGGTACACAAGGCTGTAAATAAAAGGCAAGCCTGTCCCATTTCTCTCCCTCACCCTAACCATCATACCGACCTTAAGTTGCATCAAGGTTACAGTGGCTCAAACACTGTTCCGAACATAAATGTATACCTGGTTGTAGGCACCATCCGAACAAGTTCCATTCCTCACCCTCAACTAAACCAATAATTGACCTTTTCCCTACCCTCGCGGTAACCGAGGCTCTAACACTCATCGCACTCTAAACGTATACTTGGCTGTTTTCCGAACCCGTACAATGTCTGAACCCTCACGCTGTGTAACTAAAACACCAACATTCTCTCACACTCGGGCTAACCGGGGCCCTAACCCTGACCCGAAGCTTAATGTGTACATGGCTGGAGGCAGTAGCTGAAACATGTCCCTTGCCTCAACCTCACACTAACCAATATTCAATCCTTCCCCATAACCTCCCGCTAACCGTTGACCTAAGAGTCTTAGGAGCCTAAACGTGCGCCTGGCTGTAAGCAGAACCTGAACACTGTCCCAACACTCACCCTCACCCTAAACAACATACCAACCTTTAACTTCCCTCACGCTGACCAAAGTTTGAAAACTGTTTCGAACGTACTTGGCCGTTATCCGAAACCCTACACTGTCCAAACCCTCACCGTCACTTTAACTAACACACCAACCCTGTCTCACCCTATGGCTACCGAATTCCTAACCCTCAGCTGAACTTTAATGTATACGTGGATGCACGCAGTAGCTGAAACATGTCCCATCCCTCAGCCTCAACTAACCAACGTTCAATCCTTTCCTATAACCTCCCACCTACCGTGGCCTTAAGAGTCTTCCGAGCCTAACGAAGCACAGCAGGGTAAGCAGAACCTGAACACTGTCCCATCACTCACCCTCACCCTAACCAACATACCATCCTTTAACTTCCCTCACGCTGACCAAGTTTCAAATACTGCTCCGACCCTACGTGGCTGTTATCTGAAATCTACACTGTCCAAACCCTCACCGTCATTTGAACTAACACACCAACCCTGTTCCCCCTCGGGTTAACCGAGTTCCTAACCCTCAACCGAACATTAACGTGTACCTGGATACAGGCAGTAGCGGAACACTCTCCCATCCCTCAGACTGACACTAAGGAACGTTCAATCCTTTCCCCTACCCTCCAGGTAACCGTGGCCCTAACAGTGTTGCGAGTCTAGAGGTACACAAGGCTGCAAATAAAAGGCGAAGCCTGTCCCATGTCTCTCCATCACCCTATCCATCATACCCACCTTTAAGTTGCCTCACGGTTACTGCGGCTCATACACTGTTCCGAATGTAAATGTATACCTGGTGGTAGCCAAATTCTGAACAAGTTCCATTCCTTACCTTCAACTAAACCAATATATGAACTTTTCGCTACCCTCGCGGTAACCGAGGCTCTAACACTCATCGGACTCTAAACGTACTCTTGGCTGTTATACTAAACTCTGCCTGACCCAACCCTCACTCTCACTTTAACACACACCAACCCTGTCTCACCCTTGGGCTAACGTAGGAGCTAACACTCACCCGAACCTTAAGTAAACCTGTCTGAAGGCAGTAGCGGAACCTTGTCCGTTCCCTAATCCTCACACTAACCAACATAAAATCCTTTGCCATAACCTCCAGCTAACAGTGATCCTAACAGTGTTCTGAACCTAAACGTACACCTGGTTGTAAGCAGAACCCGAACACTGACCCATCCCTCACCCTCACCCTAACCAACATACCAACTTTAACTTCCGTTGGGGTGAACGTGGCTCAAACACTGCTCCGAACCTAAATGTATACCTGACTGTAGGCAGCAGCCGAACACAGTTCCATCCCTCACCCTCAGCATATCAAGCATACCAACCTTTTCCTTACCGTGGTGATAACCGAAGCTCTAACACTCTTCCGATCCTAAACTTATACTCGGCTGTTTCCCAAACCCGTACAATGTCTGAACCCTCACCCTCTCTGTAACACATCAACACTCTCTCACACTCGGGCTAACCAAGGCCCTAACACTGACCCGAACCTTAATGTATACCTGTCTGGAGGCAGTAGCTGAAACCTGTACCATGCCTCAGCCTCACACTAACCAACATTCAATGTTTTCTCACAACCTCCTGCCAACCGTGGACCTTAGAATCTTAGGAGGCTAAACGTGCATCTGGCTGTAAGCAGAACCTGAACACTGTCCCGTCACTCACCCTCACCGTAACCAACATACCATTCTTTAACTTCCCTCACGCAGACCAAGTTTCAAATACAGCTCCGATCCTACGTGGCTGTTATCCGAAAGTCCACACTGTCCAAACCCTCACCGTCATTTTAACTAACACACCAACCCTGTTTAC
>NW_027423837.1:0-43635 GCF_036562045.2 Rhinolophus sinicus | reverse complement strand
CGTATCACTTAACAAAACTAGATTAAATATCAGTATGCTGGAGTCTATCATGAGTAGATTCGAGTATGAAAAGCATAGCGGTTGGTATTACAAAAATGCATTTAATAAAGAGGATGCTATTAAATATATAAATACAGTATTAAAAAACGGTTCTTTTGTAAATCATTCTGATGGTAGTATAGATTATCAATTTGATTAATTCTGTTTACTATCCATTTACTATTCACTATTATAATACAAACATAAAATGAATAAGGACTTGAAATGGATTTACAAAAAATTGAAAAGGATGTATTAATTAGATTAACTAATATAGAGTCAATGTTGGCTAGTTTGTTATATCCAAACACAGGCGGCAAGCCTGTTACTAAAGCTTCGACTTGTATTTCAATACCAAAGCCTATTATAGTGACTCAAGAAGAGATTTATAAAGATGTTATTCAATTTGCTAAAGATTTACAGAAGTACTCTGTTGATAAAAACCAGATAAAAAGTATACTTAGCAAATATACTAGAGGTAGTATTTCATCTATACCATTTGATGAACTGCAGTTATTTGTAGATGAGTTATCTACAGTAGAATTAAAAGACGCTGTAGTAGATGGTAATGGGATACCTTTCTAATGTCACAGCCTACTACACATAGCGTTTTTTCGCCTTCTTCAGCACACCGGTGGCTAGAATGCCAAGGGTCTGTTGAATTACTTATGAAATATGGGTTGGATGATGCTATAAATGAATATACTACACGAGGCACTCGTATCCATGAATGGGCTGCGTGGATACTAACTCATTACGATTCGCTAGAAGCTTATTCAGACCTTGTAAATAGCGCTACTTGTAATGCTGATATACTTGGTATCGAAGAAGCTAAGAATTATGCTGAATACGTGGCTTCGTATTATACACCTGGTGATCAGATTGGTATCGAATCTAAAGTCTGTTTAGATAAACTCTATCCAGAAATGAAAGGGTATGTAGATGCTTTTATAGTTAAAAAACAAACTAAACAAATTCATATATTCGATTTGAAAACAGGCTTTATTAATGTTAATGCACGTAATAATCCGCAACTTATGTTATATGCATATGGTGTGTTAATTAATTATGCTGATATAGATTCTATCAAGAATATTTGTTTGCATATAGTCCAGTGTAAACCAAGTTATAGCAATAACAATATGTGCACTATAACAGTAAGTGATTTAATGTCATTTATAGCCCGTGTTGAATCTGTTATACATAACATTAAGCAAGGGTCTTTTGCTTACAAAGAAGGTGATTATTGCAAATACTGTCCTGTGTCTACTCACTGTAAAAAGGTAAAAGAAAGTATGAGCAAGGTATGTAAAGATATAGAAAATGTAGATATCGAATCAGAATCTATTGACAAATTATCAGAATTAGTGTATAATTATACTAAATACGAATCAGTAATTGAAAAATGTAAACAACGTATAAAGCAGTCTCTAGAGGAAGGTAAATCCAATGATTACTTTACTTTACAAACGCGTAAAGCATTTAATCAGAACTGGAATATACCAGAGCACCGTATTTTTGCTACTCTATATGAGAAGTATCCTTTCTTTTTTGAATTAATGCAAAATGAAAACGAAGATGTAGCTCAATTTTTCAATATCAAGTTACCTTCTTATTTATCTTTACGCAGGGCTCTTTATAACAGACGTGATTTAGATGAATATGAACTTAGCAATATACTAACCTATTTGCAAGACTGTCAATTACCAGAAGAAGAAGCTGAAAAGGTAACTATATTAAAAAGAAAGCCGTAGTTTATGATATACCAAGCTAATATTAACATGGCGGACTGGGTAGTAAATCAAGTACTTAACAATCGGATGCGTTATATTGTTATTCATGGCGGTAGAGGGTCTGGTAAATCAGAAGGTATAGCGCAAGTACTCCTTTTGCGTAGTATGTATGAAAAGAATATTCGCATAGTTTGCGGTCGTGAAATACAGCTTAGTATACGTGACTCAAGCAAAGCAGTCATTGAAAAGTGGATTAAAGAATGGAATATGGAGGGTAACTTTAATATTACACAACGCAGTATACTTAACAATTTAACAGGTTCTGAGTTCCTTTTTTATGGCTTATCTAATGAGACTAAAGATAATATAACATCTATAAGTAATATTAAGTACCTTTGGATAGATGAAGCCCATGCTATAACAGAAAAGACTTGGAATCGAGTTTATCCAAGTATACGTGGCGAAGGGGCTCAGATTTTCATTACTTTCAATCCACACAAAGAGGATGATATACTTTATAAAGAGTTTATAAATTCACAGCGTGAAGATGCATGTGTTTTGCAAGTGAACTGGAAGGATAACCCCTGGTTTGCTAAATCACCTATTTCACAAGACCGTATAATGGATTATAAACTCAAGCCTCGTGCATACTATAATCATATATGGGAGGGGGCTTTACAAGAGTATAATGATAATCCTGTTATAGATATTACAAAAATCAGTACTTATGACTTGACTTCTGTTTATAAATATGATAAGATTATAATCACATTAGATACAGCTTATTCAACTAAAGAGCATGCAGATTACAGTGCTATCGGTGCTTTTGCAAAGACCGTAGATAACACAATTCACGTACTCGATATACGTAGAGGTAAGTGGGAATTCCATCAACTCAAGAATGAACTCCTTTCTTTTTATCAGAAGATGATATCTAAATACAAGAATATAGATAACATTATAATAGAGGATAAAGCAGCAGGCACCTCTTTAATACAAGAATTAAAGCGCACTACTAACCTATTAATCACAGAAGAAAGACCTACCAAGGATAAGTATACTCGTGTTATAGAGGTGTTAGAAACCTTGCATACTGGCTTGTTTTGTGTGCCTATTCAGAATGATTTATCTACACCCTGGGTAAAGCCATACCTTCGTGAATTAAGTATGTTTACAGCCAATAATAGCCATGATCATGATGATCAGGTTGATATTACCACCATGGCTATTAAATACATTAATACAGATTACACTCTAGATTACGCTCTGTTAAATCAGTATCTAGATACTACACCAAGGAGTAATTATGCTGTTTAGTATATTCAGTATCTTGTTTGCTGGCTTTGCTATCATAGGAGCTATAGCTACAATTCTGTTAATTATATATGCTATTAAGAATGGCTTTAATTATAATAAAGAATTTAGAAACGAATTAAGTAAAATTAAAGCAGACACTTCTGCAATTAAGAATGAAATTTCGCAATTAAGATATGATTTAACTCATACTTCTTGACTTGTTTTCATTTACCATCCATTTACTATTCATAATTATAATTCATTTACAAAATGAATAAGGACTTGAAATGGATGTTGGATTTGTAGAGTATACTTTAGATCAAGTAAGAAGAGGCGAGTATTTAAATACAGCAATTATACCTGCGACGTTTGTAGAACAGTTTGTTAAAGATGGATATTGTAAATCTAAATGGCGATGTTATGCAGAAGAAGTACTTGAAAACGTAGATAAAAAAGGAGGGTTATCTTTGATGGGCGAGGACATTAGTTTTTACAAAATGTTTCTTGGCAATATGATTAAATATGCAACAGGCTGGAATGCTTATTATGCTTATGTTGAAGATTTAATTAAAGTAGGTCTTTTTGTGCCGACACAAGATAAACCACTACCGCACAGACCTTCGCATTAATATATTGACTTCCTTGTTATTTATGGTATAATACCATATTTAGCAAGGGGTCTGTATGAAATATCTTAATTATTCTAAACAAAATGAAAACAACCCAGATTGTGTAGTAGGCTCCTTTTACGGTTCTGCAGATGATCAGTATACTGGCTATTTTCATTTCATTTCAAAACAAGAAATACAGCTACCAAAACAACAACTTACAGATATTAACTTTGGATTGTCTTTTGATTTAGGCGACCGGAATCACTCAATGATTATAACTTTATACCCTTCTTTAGCTAACCAAGGTGTTATATTACCAGGTGGTGCTATAATAGTGCCGTATAGATATAGAGACCCCTTTGAAATCAAGTTAATATCCTTTGTAAATGATGTAGTAATTAAGCCTGGCGATATTATACTAGAGGCTTTAAGTATTAGAGGGTTAACAGAGTCAAGAGGTGCTATCTTGCGTAAGAAATTAAATCCTTTGGATACTAATTTAGCTTATATTCCAGACCAACCATCCAATCCAGAAATGGAAGCTAGTTTTGAAAAACTTAATATTGATGATGCAATTAATCAGTGGCGAAAGGGTATAAAAGACCCTGCTTTGCTAAAGTTATATCCAGAGGGTGATAAGATATACGAAGGTATACAGTTTGGTATCGATGCAGAAGAGAACCTACGCAAAAGAAGCGAAATGCTTAGTTTAGCATCAGAAGAGCTTGAAATAACAAAAGAAGAAACAAAAGATTAATTCTGTTTACTATTCATTTACTATTTACTATTATAATACCAGCATAAAATGAATAAGGAATTGGAATGTATAAGTTAATATTACAAAGGTTATTTGAAGTCAAGAGTGTAAAGAAAGAAGGCAAGGGTACAGAATCAAGTACAGTAGGTATGCTAACCTTTTCTATTGAAAACAAAGTTGTATACAGAGCATTTACAATTGAAAACGGTGGCGAATCCAGTACAGAAGCTAATAAAGATAAGAGGATTATGCCGGATTTCTATGGGTTTAAATATAGCAAAACTTCGGTTCCTTTGCCAAAAGAATGTGCACCGAATGGTTTGCTATTAACTAGTTGTGAGAAGTCTATACACGCAGATAGATACTTCGAACACAGGCGTATATTTATTCATTCTGGTAACTACCCGCAGGATACCGAGGGGTGTATACTATTAAATTCATCATACGATTTAGTATCGAATCAAGGCATCGGTTCTTCATCTAGTGTAGCTGTTAGAATTTTTTATAGTTTAATTAAAAACAGACGTGTAGATGTTAGCAAATTAATATTAGAAATAAGGGATTATGATGGCTCTAGCTAAGCTTTTGCTACCTAGTATTATTGGATTAGGTACCGTGTTAGGCGGTGGTATATTCTATTACATACTTGATTTAAAGAATGAAATCAGTTTACTTACTGATAAGTTAAAAACAAGTGATTCTGAGCTTATCAGAATAAAGACAGATCTGCTTATGCAAAATACTAAGTTAATGCAGCAAGCTAATAGATTAGCAGAATATAATAATATAGCGCCTTTGTATAAACAGTCTATTGAAAACAAGTATTCTGGTATAACCAGTTCAGATAATTGTGAAAAAAATTTAGATTCTATTAATGAAATATTCGCCAGACAAGGGTATAATTATGAGAAAAGGAATTAACTTATTAGTTGCTAGTTTATTTATTTTATGTATAATAGGATGCAGTCAGAAGCCATGTGAAGTGCAAGTACGTACAGAGTATGTACAAGTACCTACGCCTTGTAAAGTTACTATACCAAAACAACCCGTATTTAAAGTAGATACGCTAGGTAGGTTTAGTATAGATACTGCTACTGATAATGTATTAGCTTTGGCTCAGTATGCAGATGAATTAGAGATGGCTTTATACTGCTGTACAGAGGATCCTAGGTGTATTACAAACAAATCTAATGAGAAGGTTAATGAGTAAATCATTTAAATTAGATAGTGATAACAACCTGGTTTTTGATGACCAGGGTTTGTTAATTGCAGATGCAGACGAAGCCTTGGCGCAGGATGTTAAGAACCGTTTGCTTCTTTACAAAGGTGAGTGTTTTTATAATCCAGAATTAGGAATTCGTTATCACGAAGACTTGCTTTCATTAAATAAAAATGATATAATACAATCAATAAGAAATAAACTAAGTACTGACCCTCGCATTCGTAGCTTTGATATTCGTATCGTATCACAGGAGTCTACTAGATTAGATATAGAGATTAAATTAGTGACTAAAGAAGGTAATACAGTATATGTCTAATGGGCAACCTCTAGCTAAAGCCAGGTCTGTTATTGAGTTCATGCAATGGAATTTTCAGACTGGTGAAATTAAGTTTATACCACCTGCTGATATAAAGACTCAATTTGAAAACGAGTTTTTAAAGATAGTCCATGACATGAGTTTGGAGCCCTCTACACCGCAGGGTCAGTTAATTACCTTGTTAACTAATGTTATGTTAACTGTATTAGATAATTACCAGTCTATTACTAACACCTTGTTTTTTGGAGGTTCTGGTAATACACTGGATAACTGGGCTTTTAACAATTATAGAGTCACCAGAAGACACGAAGAAAAAGGATCTGTGTCTGTAATTATATCCGGTACTCCGGGCACTATAGTAGAAAGCACGGAGCAGAATAGATTTAAAGTATCAGATGGCAATATTACTTATGAATTGCCAGAAAATGTTATAATTGAAGACGGAGGTCAAGTTACTGCTGACTTTATATGTAGTGAATTTACTACAAAAACATCCAAAGCAAATACAATTAATCAAATAGTGACCTCTCGTGTTAATGTTGAAAAAGTGGATAATCCAGCCGCCAGTACACCTGGTATACCAGAAGAAGATGATCATTCTTTATACTTACGATGCGTAACTTACGGTTCTGTTTATAACAACTCATCATTCAGAAGCATGGTATCTAATATGTTTCAAACCTATGGCGTGCTTAAAGTTAATGCAAAAGAAAACATAAGTTCACAACCTATGCAATACAAAGGAGTGCAGATACCAGGTCATGGTGTAGCCTTTGTTATACTAGGAGGCACATCCGAAGCCATTGCAGAAACCTTTTTGAATTTCAAAACACCAGGTACATCGATGGCTGGTGATCAGGATGCTATTACTTATTTTCAAAATCATAAGATAACTTATAAGTATTACAGACCTACCGAAGTACCTCTAAAGATAGAAGTAGATGTCCAAACTACTACTGACTTGGCTGCTAATTACGAAGACCTTGTAAAAGATACTTTAGTTGAGTTTATAAATAGACAGGCTATCGGTGCAGTCATTACCCAGCCTATGGTGACTTGCGCTATAAATAACCTGGGTTTTGTTTTGAAAGACGTAAAATTAAGCAAAAAATCAGGTTCGCTTGGTTATAATGCTGTTGATTTACAATTTAAAGAAATGGCTACTCTAGAAAAAGAAGACATTACTGTTAAGAAATCATAATGAATAAACTTATTAATTTACCAGAATTTCATATTAAAGACATGGTTTGCGATGTCATTTATGATCAGTATAAAGGTAAGAATGTAGAGTTATTTTTGCAAAGTATATGCGAGGTTATGGATAATAACCTTGGTGTTTTTTTACGTACATACCAAACAGACGTGTTATCATTAAAGAGCGCAAAGGGTATCGCATTAGATATTTGGGGTTCTGTTCTTGGGTTATCACGTAGTATACAGATTAATGACCCGGATTTGAAATTAAAGCTTACTGATGAAAACTTTATAAAGTTAGAAAATGTTAATGAAGACGGCACTATAAAGAGGGGTGTATTTGTAGATGATGCTTACAGAATGCTTTTGCAGTTAAGATTCCAGACTCAAAATACAGCCGCCTCTATACCGCAAATGTCTAAAATGATAAGCAGTATACTTAACAATACTATTGCTATTAATGATCATTTAGATATGCAGTTTATTACCTTTTATGTAAGTGAAGAATTACCACCATATCTAGATGCTATGATTGCAGACCCAGAATTGGATTTGTTACCGCGTCCTGCCGGTACTGGTATTAAAGTACTTACCAGTATATGGCGTTATCATTATTTGAAATACGAAGGCGAACTTGATAAGAAGCTATCTAGTTTCTACGTAACTATTTTTTACGATCCTATTCTTAACGAAGATAAACATCCTGTTTACAATACTTTGGTATACTACACGGATGCAAACGAGTATATAAAGCAACACAAAAGCTGGTATAATTTAACACCATATAAAGCTAAGCTAGATAAAGATAACGAAGAAATACAAGCTGAATTAGATGAAATAGCGCAGGCTGGTAAGAATCAAGAGGATTACCACGAAGCTACTTATAACTATTTACATGTAAATCAAGAGTCCATCGACCCGGGTGTTTGGAGTGATTTATATGATGATGTATCTAAAGAGTACTGGGATAAATCAAGTACAGACGAACGTAAAGATATGTCAGAAGAATGGGAGATTAAGAAAGCCCATTTAGATTACTTAATTCAAAAAAAGTATAACTTTTATTTACAGCATGTATCGAATATAGTAAACAGAAAAACTAGCTCAATTATTGACGCTACTTATAAAGTTAAGTATAATCAGCACGAATTTGCAAAGGATCTTTTTTTAAATCCAAAGGATAATTTCTTTTATACTGAATCTGATTTTAATATAGATAGTATTACTACGTTTTGTTTACATAACAATTACTTATACAACCACCACGGTATGGCTAGGAATTTCAACCCTTCGCTAGGTGTTGCTTTTCAATTATCTTTTCAAGACAAACCTATCGGATGGGATTACAATGAAGATAATGATAAACAAATATATACTGCATCACGCCCCGTGGAAGGTAGTGAATATGAATTTACTTATATTTATAACAATCCTTTTTATGATCATTGGCAAAAAGTATTTAATGAAAAAGTAAAAGATTTACCAAATTTAGATACAGTATCAGAGTATGAAATCGTAAAAAACGAACGCATTAATGCTTCTGAAAAAGAGATACTATTTGATTTATTTTACATAGCTATGTTAGCATACCGTTCTGCAAATGGACAGTTTGCCAGACATTTTAGTGACATGAAAAGATGCTCTGGAATGATAGAAAGTCTAAAGAGATGCGAAAAGATATGGCATATAGATGATGGCTATAAAGATTTAATTGAAATAGAGTATGCAAGCGATGGCGAACCAGAAAAGGATATTAAATTCTTACTTAAGTATTATCAGCAGAAAGCATTAGTATTTGAAAAGGTAGCTTCTGATTTTGGTAGAAAAAATCATTCTACTACAGTAGCTAATACTTACGCTCTGTTGGCTGATAATTACAGAAAAGAAGTAAATCTTTTTAGAGTGTTAAAAGATTTTCTTTACAAAAATTGTAGAGAATTAACACGTGATTCTTCTTTTACTACAATAAGCCAGAAGATGACAAAGTTCATGCAGAACTCTAAAGATAGACTTAATGAACGTCTTGAAAAGATAGGTAACGAGGATTTAACTAAGTGGATAAATGATCAGATTGATACTTATATGAATAAGTTATTAGATAAACAAAACTACTATATAAGACAATTTTCTGAATTCGATGCGAAGATTAAAGAGGCTTTTGATGATGAAAAATACTATCGCAAAATGGATGATTATGGACAAAAAATAAAAGACTGTCTTTATGAAATTAAATGGCGTACAGACAGGCTAAGCAGGACAAAACCTAAGTATCAAGAATTACAAGCTAAAGCAAATTATGCACACCATACTTATACAAGATTAGAATGGAATAGATTTAAAAATTCTTACCCATATTACGCACTGCCTGGTGATTATAATATTTATAGACAACAATATGAAAGAAATAATAATAGTGAATTTAATGCCGTGGGATTACCAAGCAATTATGGAATTTATATTGGGAGGGTTTATAACAGGACAGTATCTTATAGTGATTTATTGGAAAGAGCTAGGGAAATAAGAGATGATAGAAGTTCACGTCAAGATCATGATCAAGATATATTTCGTACAGTTATTAACTTCATTAGGCCTAAGTTCGAACATAAATGGTATGAATGGCAAGCCGAAGCAGATAGATTTATAGCTGAAATACGCCCGGATGAAGCTAAAATTAATAGATGCAAAAGCGAAATAGAAGATATGCGAAAAGAAGTAAAAGAAATAAATGAGATTAGAAACAAATATCTAGAATGTAATAACATATACTTACCAGAATTTCTTTGTTATAAATAACTTCTGTTTACTATTCATTTACTTTTCATAATTATAATACCAGCATAAAAAAAGAAAGGACTTGTATGGATATAACTTACATTGAATTTGCATTATTAACACTGGCTGTAATAAGTGTAGCAACACTTATATTTATTAGTTTTGTAGTTTATGCTATTGCAAAGGATTACAGAGAAACTCAAGATGAAACTAATGAAAACTTGAGAAACATACGTGTTGATTTAGAGAACAATTTACAAAGCCAAAAAAGGATGTAATCATGGAAGCTAACAAAATTATTGATTCTGGACTATTAATATCTATGGGTATTATCTTAGTGACTGGTATGGTATCGTGGTTTATACTTAAAGATAAGGGTTCTTCTGGCTATTATTATAAAGATAAATGTACATCCACTTGCTTTGATTTAAGATGAAAAAAACATTACAAAACATAGCTGATTGGTGTGTTTTTATGCTTTTTCTATTGACTCATTTACTTTTTTTTGTATAATTCATTCGTGCTGATTTAGCGTGGTCAGCACGCCTTTTTTGGTGTATTTGCCTTTCTGTAATTGTTTGGCGGTATTTATTTTTTTGGGTGACCTTTTATTGGATTGGGTATGTAGATTAGTAATAGTTTACATACCCTTTTTACTACTTGCTTTGTTTACTTTTCTTCTGTATAATCCTATTTATAAAATGAATAGGCACTTATATGATATCTTTAAATACCAGAACAATTACACAGCGTCTTAACTTCTTACATCCTACTAGTATATATATTAATGAACAGCAAGCTCGTTTGCAATGCGAAATCATAAGCTTGGAATTCAATCAAGAATTTGTAATACCGCAAGAAGCCATAGAAGGTAATGAATTTATAAGTGATAACATAGCCAGAAAACCTAATGTTATTCAAGTAGAAGTATATGTACATAATGATGATATAGAGTCTTTTTATAAAGATATTCATACCACGCAGTATAATGTATATGGCTTTACAGTAGTAGACAGGAATGGTGTAGAGTATCCAAACTTAAGATTAGCTAATATTTCTAATAACCAGAGTCCAGAAAGAGGTGGGTGTGAATTCTTTACTTTGGATTTTGTAGAGATGAATTGTGTGTCTGCATTACAAATCCAAGGCTATTCATTAGAAACACCACCTGGTATAACACCGATCGTAAACGAAGGCACCAAGTCAGCAGTCGATGTTACTACTTCTTCTCAAATGGGTTTTTGGGATAGTCTCATGAATAAATTTAGTTGCTTTATAGATAGAGGCGGCAAGGCACAAAGCTACTTGAAATGCTTAACTGGAGGTAAGTAGTATGCAAGTAAGAAGCAAAATAGCAGCATTAGTTAATGCTATTAATTTACACCATAAGCATACATTAGATGATAGTATCCAAGCTAAAGAAGCTAAAGTAGAAGCTTTGAAAATCATAAATAGTGTATCTAGAGTTCTGTTTACTAATATACTTATGTTTATGAAAAAAGAACACAGATTTAAATACAAAAGCTTAGCTTTAAATGAACCTAGTACTTACTATAACCTGCTTATTGTAAATGGATTTGATAAAGATATACAAGCCAAGGCTATCGATTTATTTACAATCGAATGCATCAAGAAACCAGAGTTTTTCAATACATATTTTACTACCCAGATGTATGTAAATAAACTAAATAATGTATACTAATCTAGAGTTATTTGCTGGCGCAGGAGGTATGGCTCTTGGCTTGAAAAAAGCTGGTTTTCATTCTATTGGAATGATAGAATGGGATAAATGGGCTGTTAATACTTTACGTACAAACTTACCAGATCATAATATAATTCATGGTGATATAGTAGAATTAGCAAACCAAGGCGTACGCCCTCTTTTGGATACTTCTGTAAATGAAATAGATTTAATTAGTGGTGGGTGTCCCTGCCAGTCTTTTAGTGCAAATGGTAAGAGGCTAGGTATAAAAGATCCGCGAGGTCAGTTGTTTATATCTTATGTTAAGATTCTCAATGAACTCAAGCCTCGTTGTTTTTTATTTGAAAATGTAAAAGGCTTGTTAATGCAAAAACATAAACAAGATCTGCATACTATTTATACTGCATTTCAAAGCGCCGGATATACTTTAATTAGCCAGGTATTAAATGCTAAGTATTACGATGTGCCGCAAGCAAGAGAACGTTTCTTTATTGTTGGTATAAGAAACGATATATTTAAATCATCAAGCCAAAGGAATATTTACTTTGAATTGCCAAAGTATAATGAAATCTGTACTCTTGAAAAAAGTAAAGTATTTGATAACTTTATAGAATCACCATTATTATATCTTCATAAATCATACTATGATATTTTGCATTTAATACCAGAAGGATTTAATTGGAGTAGTGTATCTAAACAAACTAGAGAAGAGGTAGTTAAGAAAATTAAATGCACGAATTACTATAATGCATTATACAAAGTAAACAAAAAAAGTAACATAATTAGATTAGCAAGAGGTGGCATAGCGCCTACTGCAGTTTGTCAACCAAAAGGATTTAATGATAACATTATACATCCTACTGAAAATCGACCTCTTACTATAAGAGAATTCGCACGTATCCAAACATTTTCAGATGATTATATTTTTGATTGTCCAAAAACAAATCAAGTTAAACAAATTGGTAATGCAGTCCCTGTTAACTTAGCTTATTACATAGGCAAATCTATATTGCAATTTTTACGAATTTTTGATTCTTCTGTTTAATTCTATTTACCATCCATTTACTATTCACTATTATAATCCTATCTATAAAATGAATAGGATTTGGAATGGATACTGAATTATTAAATTTAATAAGATTTTTAAATTTACCTGCTGTCCATCTTTTGGATAACACTAACCTATCAGTTTGTATTAATGCTATACGTGTGTGTTATGATTCATTTAACAAAAGTGATAATGGCGGTGAGAAGGATTTACAGTTAATTGAAAAAGTAGCTAATGTATATAAGCATAGTAGTGTACTCGAGCACCTGGTATACAGTTATTATATCAAAGGTATATCACGGGCTGTATTACAGAAGCTAGCTAGACACAGAATAGCTTCGTATAGTGTAAAGTCAACTCAGTATACTTTAAATGAATTCAAGAGTATAGCATTACCCATTAAAGTTGATAATTACTGCATTAGATTACTATCTAAATATATCGTATTGCTAGACACAGAAGAGGCTATTAATTCACAGATTGTGCAGCTTAAGTTAATGCAAACTCATTTGCAAAACAAAGGTATTAATGAGTCTAAATACTTACTGCCAGAATCATACAAAACTAACCTGGTGCTTACTATTAATGCACGTAGCTTACAGAATATACTTAACTTAAGAACTCCACGCAATGCACACTTTACAGAGGTGCGTGTATTAGCTTATTTACTTTACAAAAACCTACCAGAAGATCATAGGTTTATCTTTAATGGTTGCGTGCATAATGCAGAAGAATTAGAGGAATTAATACAAGAGGATTAATCTGTTTACTTTATAAGTATATAATACATGAAAGGATTTGGAATGGATAAGAACGCAGAATTAAATATTGATTTAAAAGAAATTAAAGACCATATACAAGAAGTAGCCTTCTTTAAGTATCCAGTTGATATGATTAAAAAGGCTAGTATCTACTCTTTAGAAACTAAAGAAGTAGAGGAGTTAAAAGAGCCATTTATAATAGGTGACCAGCTCTTTAAATTTAGCAATCGTATTACTACAGATGACTGGCTAATTATAATGAATTCATTTCAGAACTCATTTGTAAAGACTGCTTTGCAAAATCAACAGAGTTTAGATACACCTAGTTTTTTGGTTATGGATATAATACAAGATATGGCATTTAAATACTTAATACATGTAGATAAAGACACCAAAGCAGAGCTTAAAGTAGAGAAGGATAGCTTAAGTGACCTTGTAAACTACTCACCAGAAGTGGTGTTAATACCACGTTACTTCTTTCAAAAAATGCTTTTTATAATAAGCAAATCGAGTCTACGTACGTAAAGTATACTACTTATGTACGTAGGCAGCCAAGTTATACGGTTGTTAAATTTTCACCTCCGTATGATCGGTTTGCTTTCTTAGCTTACTTGGCTAACCATTTCAAAATACATATTTCTGATTTAAAACAAAAAAGTATACAAGATAATATTGACTTATTTGACATATTTACGGTATCATTAATTAATGAATATTTACAAGCAGAAGAATCAAGAAGGAAGAAATAATGGCTTCTGAAGTCGTAGATAAGTTAACAGTCAATCTGGGTCTTGATGCTGCTAATTTTGATAATGGTGTTAAGAAAGCTACTAATTCACTTTCTTCTTTTGCTTCTGGATTGAAAGGGTTAGCAGCCGGGTTTGCTGGTAGTAAATTCTTGCAGTCTATTACTACGGGCTTTATGGATATCCATACTAATCTAAGTAATATTACCAGCCTAGGTGGCTATAATATAACAGAAGTAACAGCCCTTGGTAACGTACTCGAGCACCTTGGTGGCGATGTAAATGGCGTGGTATCCACTCTAAATGGACTCACTTCTGCTTTGGAATCAGCTAGGTGGGGCTCTGGTGCATTAGTAGAAGCATCTAAAAAGTATGGTATTACTTTTCAAAGAAGTAATGGTGAGCTTATGAATAGCGAAGAGCTACTCATGTCTTTACACCAGCAAATGCAAAGGTATGATAAAGCAACACGTTATGCTATAGCCTCTCAGCTTGGTTTGGATGAAGCTTTACAACGTGCTTTCTTAATGACACCACGAGCACTACGTGAACAGATTGAATTAAAGAAGAAGCTAAATAAAGTCACAGAAGAAGATACTAAACTAGCCTCCTCTCTAGAGGATCCCATAGTGAATTTAAAGCATGCATGGGCTGGCGTATCTAAAGAATTATCATATGTAGTTATACCGGCCTTTGCTAAGTTTCTTACTGGTGTTCAGTATTTACTGCAGTTATTTAGAGAATTTAAATTAATGATGCCTACGATTTTCACAGGGTTAGGTATTGGCTTTGTAAAGACTTTATTTTACTTAAGAAGTATAAGAGCCGCTGCTAAACAAGTAGGTGGCGTAACAGTAGAAGTAAATGAAGCTGGCAAGGCTAGCGTAGGTATATTTAGTAAACTAAAGACTGTGTTAGTAGCAGTAGCCAGTAAACTCAAAATGATTGGCGCAGCTGTTTTTCTAAATCCAATTGGTTTAGCAATATTAACTATCGCAGGTATTTTGGCTGGTATAATTATAATAGTAGATGAAGTCAGGTCATATTTCAAAGGATGGGATACTGTAGTAGGTGACCTTGCAGAAAAATTTCCTTTTATACATAAATTGTTAACAATGATTGGTATGATTTGTAGTGATATAAGTAACTGGTTTGCAGAATGGGTAGATTATATATCGCCAGTCACAGATGCAATTAGTGATTTAATTGATAAATTAAATGTATTTTCATATATAAAGAAGATAGCTAGTAAAGACTTTAGTGCAGATGAAAATGTAATGACTTCAGAGGACTATGAAAATGAGCTTGGATACAATCCAGAAACAGGGTTACCATCCGCTGTAAATCCATACCATAACACGTATAATGGTGATACATCTACAGTCACACAAGGCGATGTAAATGTTAATAATACCATTACTATTAATGGCAATGTAGATAAACCAGAACAGTTAGCAACAGCTGTAGCTACTACCATTGCACATGAAATCAAAAAATATCGCTAACAATAACCTCTGTTTACTATCCATTTACTATTCACTATTATAATACAAACATAAAATTTAAAAGGAACTGAAATGGATATAAGAGCTAGATTAGATAGTATTAAAGAAAGAAGAAAAGCTTTAGAAGCTAACCTTGAATTAGCTAAGATTTACGTAGAAACTCAACAGCTACGAGGTGAACTTTACGATGCTGTTATTGAGTCTGGTATACTAGATACTAAGAAGGATGTATAATGGATAATACTAAAGTTATTAAGTTATACGGGCATCATCCAGATGCTGTAACCCCTGCTTACTATACTGATCAGGCTACTGGTGCTGATGTATTTTCACCTATCGATGTATTAATTAAAGCGAAATCACACGCTATTATAGATATTGGTATATCACTTACTATACCAGAAGGGTATGATTTACAAGTAAGATCACGCAGTGGTTTGGCTGCTAAGCATGGTGTTATAGTATTAAATTCACCAGGCACTATAGACTGTGATTATAAAGATACTATTAAAGTTATATTAGCTAACCTAGGTAACGAGGATTACCAAGTAAAGAAAGGCGATAGGATAGCGCAATTAGTATTAACTAGTTTCTACAGAATAGCCTTTGAAATTTACGGACAAAACGGAGGATCTAAACCAAGGTCTGGTGGGTTAGGTTCTACTGATACCATAGGCTATAATTGTAAATAACTTGACTCATTTACTTTTCTTTGTTAATATAACACCGTCCACGTAAGTGGACTTCGAAGTCGTCCTGTATGTGCTCTTTTTGAATTAATAATTTGAAATATTCTTGATAGGTCCTGCAGAAAGCGAAACGTCTGCAGGATTTTTTTTGCTTTGTTTACTTTTCTTCTGTATAATCCTATTTATAAAATGAATAGGACTTTGAAATGGAATTAATAGATATTACACCAGCATTTACTGTATTTGCTATGTTAGCATTATATATTATAGCTATAGAATTCAAAAATGAAAAAGAAGAAAGCTAATACACTACCTAAATTCAAAGGTAATTTTGCTGCTGCTTTAGCCATGCGTAAAGCGCTAGAAAAGAAGCTAATTGCTTTGCGTAAAGAAGCACAAACTACCTTGCTAGATATAATGAACTCTAATCAAAAGAATAAAGTTGAATTAATAGAGAAAGCCATAGCTTCTTTAACACAGAGGTGGAGTACTGCTTTTGATAAACTAGCACGTGAATTAAGTAGGCAATTGCTAACCAGGGTTACTCATCATATCGACACCCAGCTTATTAAAGTCAATAAAAACTACGGAATCAAGAAGGGTAAAGAGTATATAGATGAAGTCAAGAAAGCTATTTTGCATGAAAACATCGTGTTAATCAAATCCATACCATCGGATGTATTGAATAAATATAGCAATATACTGACCTCATCTATTGGTAACTTTAATCAGGCTGGTATAGTTAAGCAGCTTAGCAAAGTCACTGCTTTAAATGTAAACAAAATTAAGTTAATAGCTAGAGACCAGACAGCCAAAGCACTTAATAGATATCACATGACACGAGCGCAAGGGCTTGGTTTTGAATACTATGTTTGGCAAACATCCGAAGATGAAAGGGTATCAGTAGGCAAGGGTGGACATAAGATATTACAAGACCGTATCTATCGATTTGATAAACCCACTGCAATTGTAGACACACAAGGTAACCCTGGTATACCAGGTCAGCGTGTTAACTGTAGATGTATAGCATTGACTTTAATTACAGAAGATACTACTGAACTTAAGTTAATACAAGATAAAAAACATGGTGATTACTACGTAGAGGTGGAGTTAAAAGAAGCAAAATGAAATACAATAATGAAATAGCTATCCTACCATTATTTGATGAAGTCTTTATCCTGCCTGTGAGTCCAGTACCTAATTACAGAGTAACTGTAAATGTAGATAGGATTTCAATAGATGTAGAATTAGATACTTACTATCCAACCGCCCGTACATCCATATCACTTAGATATAAAGATGTATATATAGTTAGCAAAGTAAGTATGAAATACTATATTAATTATGCTTTTTTGGATAGCAGAGTCGAGGGCGCTATATTTATAGCTCCTACTGCAATACCAGCAAAAAGTGATATAAATTATGCTGATTTTGGTATTAATATTAACTTAATGTATGGTATAATTAGATGAAATTCTTGCATAGAATATGGCAGCTTAAGATAAAGACTGTTAATATGTCTAAAGCATACTCGCATTTAGATAAAGAACAGCGTGATATTAAGATTGAATTCAGAAGTGAAAGTTCTATAAACAGGACTCCAAACTCTGGTGAAATTACATTGCATAATATTAATCCAAAGGATATAGCTGCTATAGCTAGCCAATACGTACGTGGCAAGGCTGCTAACACACACTCTATAGTAGAATTACAAGCAGGGTATGGTGATACCATGGGTATAATACTATACGGTAGTATATACGAAGCCGTATCTTCTTTTCAACCTGGTAAGAACACTATTAAATTGAATATAATGAATAACACACCAACAGAACAGTCTAGTTTCTTCGTGGTATCTTTAGCTAATAACGTAACATTTAAAGACGTGTGTGCCGAGGTCACTAACAGGGCTGGATTGACTCTAGAGTATGATCCGAAGATACCAAATAGAGAAATTAAAGACTTCTCATTCACAGGTGATTTAAAGCAACAAGTAGATAACCTACGTAAATACTATCCAGAAGATATAATTATATTAATTAATCAAAAGAAACTGGTAGTAAAGTCAGTAGAAACCAGGCAGTCTACTATACCATTAATTAAGAAGGATAGTGGTTTGCTAGGCACGCCATTACCTACTGCAGAAGGGTGTAATATACGTACTTATTTAATGCCTACGATATATGCTAGTGATTACATTAAATTAGAGACTGTTAACATACCAAATCTAGATGGTATCTATAGAATCCAAACCATTACACACAGAGGCGATAGCGAAGGTGCGAATTGGAATTCTGAAATGAAATGCTTAAAGGTGTAGTATGGATGCAGCAGAAGACGCGTATGAAATCAATGAGTTAATTAATTACAAGATCAGAAATGAAATCAATACTGCTTTTATAGCCAGGGTAACCCACGTAGAAAAGAACCGTGTTAATATACAAAACATTATATCAGATTCTTCTGATTTGGAATGTCCAATTATAAACAACGTATTAATAGGTCAGTATTATACCAGTCACTTTAGTATCCACGCACCCGTAGAGGTTGGTGATATTGGTTTGGCTATAGTATGCAAACAGGATATAAGTAGCTATAGATATACTGGCGAAGGAGGTCAAAAAAACAGCAGTAGGCTATTCGATATAACAGACTCTGTGTTTATACCACTATCATTATACAAGCAAGATGAACATGAAAAAAAAGAGGTTTTCATAAAGACTAAAGATGATAAGAATATCATTAAAATCACAGATGAAAAGATCACTATACATGATAAAGATGAAAAGAGCTCTGTAGAGGTCAGTGGCGAGGATATTAAAATCAAAAGCAAGAAGATACAACTTGATGGTGATGATGTACTTATAAAGAGTGGTAAAGTATCTATAGAAACCACCCTGGGTTCTTATAAAGACGTATTTGATGATATCATTAAATTACTGGATTCACTATCACAAGGGATGCTAGGTAGCGGGACCAATAATGCAGCTTATATGGCCCTCGCCCCTGCTATAAAGCAGAAGATTAATACTATACTAGGTTAAAGTGGATTAACAGTTTCAAATTTAAACCAGCTTAACTTTTCTTCATACTCCTTTTTTCTTCTTTCTTTTCTTTTTGCTTCCTCTTCTTCTAATCTCAATAAACACCTGTCATAAGCACCAACCAGGCTGTATTCTAACATACGCATATATTCATACCTATCACGGTACATAGCATATTCTTCTAAATAACGTTGTATATAATGCATATATACAGTTAGAAATATGTATTTAGCCCTGGTATAGTCACCTTCTTCTTCTAGTTTGTTAATACAATATTTTATTGCTTCGCATCTACCATGAAAAAGGCTTTTGCAGTCCTCTCTCATAATTCTTTCCATAGTCTTTATTAATTCCATACAAGTCCTTTCTTTTTTTATGCTGGTATTATAATTATGAATAGTAAATGGATAGTAAACAGAGGTTATTTAGAAAATAAGTTCTTATCGTGTAGCTTGCCTTTGTATTCCATGTAATGTCTACGCAAGATTGGATGCATTTGGATATGAGTAACTGACCTGATTCGAGAACCGAAACGAGCCTTGTAATCTATAAATATATATCTAGTATCAAAAGGTCTGTATTGTATTTTAAATGTATTATGATTAAATCCAGATATCCAAAGGTAAGCTAAGTATCTATACGAAGCACCAAATTCATAATACAACAAAGAGACGTCTGGGTTGAGTCTATCTAGATTATACTTACTTACAAAGTCTACATGAGCTAATTCAACTATATCTTTAGCTACTGGTATTTCATTGTATTCTTTACCAAAAAAAGGAGCCTCTTGATATAGCGGTAGGCTTCTGTAATCTATGTAATCATATGAGTTGAAATAATCTTCGTATTCAGCAGCCCAGCACCTTTGCAATTCAAAATCATTCCAGTTATCATCTGGTATATAATAGCTACCTATGAAATCAATTAAATCCTCGTGGTAATCTGTAAATCGTTTTTCATAAAAACGCCAGAACCTATCTAAGTAAGCTAATATATCATCCTCTACAGCCCGTACTGTTTTTGGAAGCTTCCAATCTCTAGACTCTACAGATTCTGGTAAGTTATACTTTTCACGTAAGTAATCTATGTGCTCTTGTGAAGCCATTTTTAATTCCTATTCATTTTATACTGGTATTATACTAAATGAAAGTAAACAAGAACAGGCTATTAACTTTTTTTCAATATAATATTTATACAAAAAATTAAGTAGGATTTGAAATGAAAATGATCACAAAAAGAAATTTAACACAAGAAGCATTTGATATAAATAAAGTAAAGAAGTGTACAGAAGCAGCCTGCGAAGGATTGAATAATGTAAGCTCAGATGAGTTAATTGAGTCTGCATTAAGTTATGTAGAAAGCGCAAAAAACACAGCTGAAATCCAGCAAATATTAATACAAACAGCAGTAGATAAGATAGATATAGATAAACCAGACTGGAGTTTTGTAGCTGCTAGGATATTCCTTTTTGATTTATACCACCGTGTAAATAGTAATAGTGGATATCCAAGTCTACGTGATTACTTAGCAAAAGGAATAAGTAGGCTTAGAATTGAAAGTCAATTTATTGAAAAATACGATCTTGATTTGCTAGATGATCATGTAAAGCCAGAACGTGATTTTCAATTCAGTTACCTTGGTATACGTACTCTATATGATAGGTATCTATTAAAAGATATAAATGGCGAACCTATTGAATTACCGCAACATATGTTCATGGCTATAGCTATGTATCTAGCGCAGAATGAAAAGGAAGCCAAAAGAAACCAGATTGCTATTGATTTCTATAATGTGTTATCTAAATTTGAATTCATGGTGGCTACACCGACTTTAAGTAATGCACGTACTCCACGACCTCAACTAAGCTCATGCTACGTGGGTTCGTGCGAAGATAACATCGAGGATATATTCGATTGCTATAAAGATATGGCTTTGCTAAGTAAACACGGGGGTGGTATCGGATGGGATTACTCCAGAATACGAGCACTAGGAAGCAGTATAAGCAACCATCCAAACGCAGCAGGTGGTATAATACCCTTCTTAAAGATAGCTAATGATATAGCCATAGCCATAGACCAGCTAGGTACACGGAAGGGCGCTATAGCAGTCTACATAGAGATATGGCATAAAGAAGTACTGGAGTTTATAGATTTACGCAAAAACAGTGGTGATGAAAGACGCAGAGCTCATGATTTATTCACAGGGCTCTGGGTTTGTGATTTGTTTATGCAAAGGCTACAAGAGGATAAAGACTGGACTTTATTTGACCCTTTGGATTGTAAAGATTTAACAAATCGATATGGGCTTAAATTTGAAAGAAGATATGTACAGTATGAAGAAGAACTTATAGCGCGAAACAAAGCTATTCAAATACCAGCTAGAGAGCTTTGGAAGAAGGTATTAACAAGCTGTTTTGAGACTGGGTTACCTTTCATATGCTTTAAAGATAATGCAAACAAAGCTAATCCAAACAATCACATAGGTATAATCAGAAGCAGTAATCTATGTACAGAAATATTTCAAAACACAAGTCCACGGGGGTGTGATAATAACCTAGGTTTGGTAGCAGTATGTAATCTGGGTAGTATTAACTTAAGTAAAGTAAACACAGATGAAGACTTGAAAAGAGTAATACCAATCGCAGTACGTATGCTAGATAATGTAATTGATTTAAATATGTATCCAATTAAATCAGCAGAAGTCACAAACGAATGCACTCGCGCTATCGGTCTGGGTATAATGGGTGAAGCTGAACTTATGGCTAGCAAGAAGATACACTGGGCTAGTAAAGAACATATACAGTGTTTAGAAAGGATAATGGAATCATTTAGCTATTATACCATATTATCTAGTGTAAGATTAGCAAAAGAAAAGGGTATGTACTTTGGATTCAAAGGTAGTAAATGGCAAAAAGGAGTGTTGCCTGCTGATCATTATCTAAAAACATACGGTGTAATTAACAAAAGAAAATACAGAGAGCAGCACGACTGGGATTTCTTAAAAGCAGAAATCGGTTTGTATGGTATAAGAAACGGGTATTTAATGGCTATAGCTCCTACCAGTTCTATTAGTATACTTACTAATACAACGCAGTCTATAGAACCTATTTACAAGCTTAAATGGTATGAAGAAAATCTAAGTGGAATGATACCAGTTACAGTACCGAATCTAAACTTAGATACTATTGAATACTACAAACCAGCTTATTCAGTAAGTATGCAAAACCTATTAGAATTAGCATCTATACGCCAGAAGTATATAGACCAAGGACAAAGCACTAACCTATTCATACCAGCTGATAAAGCTAATGGTAAGTATATTAGTGAATTATATATACGTGCATGGACTCTGGGTCTTAAATCAATCTATTATTTACGAACACAAAGCGTAGAAAACGATACTATAGACAGGTCATTTGAATGCCATAACTGTCAGTAGAAAGGAGGGCTGGATACCCTCCAGCCTAGGTAATTATGAATTATTTACAGCCATTTCAAAAAGGGTTTCTAAGCAAGGTTCGTATGATATTTGCTTTAAATCAGAGCATTTTGTAGCGCAATCGAATAGATACTCTATGTAGTATGCAATCATTTTGAAAAAGATATCATGTTTTTGCTTATCATTTGCTTCTTTAACTTCCATTTCTGCATTGAATAAACTGTTAATAAAAGTTAACACAGGCTCCATTTGCTTAAGTGCGAAGATTTCAAATTGGCTGTACAGTCCTTTTAAAGTTCGTATATCAAATACTATTTTGTATTCAGCTCTTAGTATATCGTAAACTTCTGGCTTTAGTTTTTTGCAAAACAATTGAATTAAAGCAGGGCTTATTTTGCAGTGACCTGATAAGCTTACATCTGGAAATAGTATCTTAGTTATAACTTCTGATGCTTTAATTATGATTTCTTCATCTGTAGTTTCTGGTGTAATATTACTAATTACTTCTGTTAACAGAGCGTTTTGGATATCCATTGACTTCTTGCTAAATACAGTATGAAACTTTTTGTGTTTTGGTGTAAGTAATCCATTGATAAAATTAAATGAGTTTAGAGTAGTGATTGCTTTGTAAGCGTCCATTTCAAGTCCTTTTAAATTTTATGTTTGTATTATAATTATAAATAGTAAACAGAAAGTAAATGAGATTATTTTTCTTTTGTTTTTTCTTCTTTAGTATCTTCTTTATTTTCTGTTTCTTCTTTTTCATCCTCTTCGGATTCATCTATATCAAAGTCATCTGTATCGGTTTGGAATGACATGGAATCATCTATGATTTTATACTGCTTAAGTAATTCAAAGCCCTGTTCTTCTGTAATAAAGCCATTAGTAGTAAGCTTCTCTACTAAAGTAGCTATGTTATTTAATCTGGTAATTTGTTCTGAATATGATTCTTGTGAAATCGGTGTAAATTCAAATTGCAAGGTATAATTATAACCTAGACTCCAGAGTACTGCTTGCGCTATCTTTGTAATTATATCTACAAAAATAGACTTCTGGTATGATTCGATTTCATCATAATAGTTTTTCATATCGAATTCACCAGTATTGTTAAGACCCTGCGGTGATAAACCAAGTAACTTAACAGCAGGCATTCTAGCAGCTACCGCTAGGTTCTGATAAGCTTGATTTAGTATAGACTCGAGTCCAGTTATGTTTGTAATGGTTTCTATAAATTCTTCATCTTTCTTTAGTATTAATACACCCAGGTTATTCATTGCTTTTACATAAAATTTCATGCGATCATTAATATGCTTTTCATTAACATGATCACCAGTCTTTACTATTAAGCTTCTGAATCGAAGAAATATATCAGAAAGAGCTTCTCTAATGACTTCTGCATTACGTACGTATGAATGCATAAACTGGATATAGCTAATACCAAGGCAATTATATAATGGCTTGTATACACTAGGTACATCAAAAATAACGATAGGTATAAGCTGAGATGAATTAAATTCAGTATTAAATATACGCCATTTAGTAGGCTTCATAAAGTCTTTTTTATACGGCTCGTTATAATTAACATCTACTGGCGATGTGTAAATAGGCTCCAAAACAAACAGTTCTTTTACACCATTACTGCCTTGGAATGATTCAAATTGAAAGGGTACTTCTGCATTAGAATCTATTACATTTTTCAAATACAAAAGAGATCCGCCATATATTAATGTAGTTTCTATAGCCTTCTTTAATACAGCCCAGAAGTCAAGTTCATTTAATCTATCCTCTAACTTAACAATTATATCTTGCTGATTGTTAACTTCTTCTGAAAGCGTAAAGATACCCTTGTTACCTATTATATCTTTAGATAGAGTATTAATAGCCTTGTTTATAATGGTATCAGTACTTAACTCAGCAAGCTGCATATACTGCATACGCTTCATATGAAAATCAGCAAACTGCATAATTGAATTATTACAATTTACATTAGCTACTTGGTTTACCCACGAATCGAAGAATCTAGATTGATACTTATCATCATGTATAGTTTGCAATGGAGTAAGTTGAGTAAACTCATTACTAAATTTCATACTATCTAATAGATGGGATAGATTGAGATAGTTTATATCGCTTTCGCTTTGTTTTTGTGATTCCATCTGAAGTCCTATTCACTTTGTAAATGAATAATACTATAAAAAAGTAAACAAAGCAAGAAGATAATTAGACCCCGAAGGGTCAAAAAACCGGCAATCGAAACAGCACGAAGTAATTATACTAAAGAAAAGTAAACAAGTCAAGAGTGGTTAGTAATATTTAACCCATTTTGTACATGGTACACCTAATTTATTCATCTGGATATCTCTAATTTTTTCTAATTCTGAATGTAAATTAAATACCTCTTCTGCTGTAATCTTGTTAGCTTCTTCTGCTTTTGGTAATACAGTAGATGTTATTAAGTGATAATAAAATTTAACAGAATGTTTGCATTTAACTTTTTTAAATCTATTTATTAATTCTTGTATATATACACTACAGTCTTCTTTAATTCTGTTATCTATATATTCTACAAAACGTACTCCTTCTTTATCTATGAAATCATTAGTTATTTGGTTAAGCTGACTTCTTAAGCTAGATATTAAGTGGTATGCTAAATCTTCTTGATAAAGAGAATCTACACCATATTTGGTTTTCAACTCACCTATTTCTTCTTCTATAGTGTTTCTTAATATTAAGAACTTAATTATACTATCTTCGTGTTTTAATACATTCAATCTTTCTTTAATTCTTGTTATATCTTGTAAATCCATTTCAAGTCCTTATTCATTTTATGTTTGTATTATAACAGTGAATAGTAAATGGATAGTAAACAGAGGTTATTTTAATGCAGTGACTGGATTTATAATTATATTAGTAGTATTTTCAGTATCTATAGTTTGCTCACTATTAATTGAGTTGTAATTATCTATGTTGTTTTTAATAGCTACAGTGATCTTAACAAGGTTATTAAATGTGTAGCTATCTATCTTGCCATCTCTAAACTTAAGTATGTTCTCTAGTATTAAATTATTGCTTTCATTAATAAGTAGATTAATCTCTTTTTGGAATATATCTTTATCTTTAATAGTCTCAGTTTTTGACAGTTTACCTTGGTAAGTAGTTAATACATCTTCATCTAAACTGTCAAAAAGAGTCCCTTGCATACTACCTTCTATAAGATAGGCGGAATAGGCATCGCCGTTACGAATTTTAATGTATAAGTACAGTACTCTACATGATCCTGGCCTACCGTAGGCGCTATAGTGCCTTTGTGTAGTATACCATCTATAAACTGATAGTAATTATTACCAAACCAGGTTGTTAATGTAAACATTGGAATCACGGGGTTGTTAGATGCTGTACTCTGTTGAAATTTAAGCACTGTAGATAAAGTACTGCTTAACTTAACAAAGGGCGCTATGGATAAATCCACTACAACCGGTTCGTTTTTTGAAAAGGTTAACGCCTTGCCATCTGCTGTTATTAACAGGTCAGCAGTAGTGATTTCTTGAGTTGAAAAGATATTACCACTGGTATTGAAATGAGATAGTGCATTGAAATCAGTAACCACGGGCACACCACCCACGTCGTTACTCATTACAAGTACGCCACCGAAGTTATTTGATGAGACATTAATAGGCATCATTTAGCATTCCTTCTTAATTATAAATATTATAATGTATTTTCATAAACAAGTCAAGCCGCTCTGAAAACAAATGCATTAATGCATAGCTTATTAGCAGGAAGGTTAGCCATGTAAGCCAAGGTTATATTTAAGCAATTCTTTTGCGTATCTACGCCCTCTAAAGTTAAATAATAGCCTTGTGTCTCTAACCCTTGGATAGCACTATTTGCTTTGTCTCTAAAGATAGTAGTGACATCTACCTTTTCTAAATCTGTTAATGTATTAACACCTGATATCAATCCGGTTGCTACTGCCTGCACCAGAACGGTACCTAGCAATATCATTAGCTTATTCCGCTGATCTGCATCATACAAACCTACGAAGGGACTGCTTGTAAAGTAATTGGCGCACATCTGTTGTAAATTAAATTTAATAAAGCTATGCCCCATGTACACGTTTGGACTGGATACATTGCCAAACATAATGCCATCGTAATACCAGGTGTGTGGCTCTGCTGTACGTCCGAATTTGTATATTGAATTGACTTTATTCTTCTGTAAATTAGTAAGTTGAGTGTCATCTGTAATAGCAAGGTCTTTAAAGTAAGAAGCATCATTAAAAGCAACATTAATATTACTATCTGGCTTGCTTAAATTCATACTACTTAGCATACCAGCCGTATACCCTGCTGGCGCTAGAGTAGGATAATACTCCACCATCAACCCGGTGTATTTATGGTATTTTTCTAGATAATTATACTGAGTTAATACCTTGGAATCCGTGGTAGTGTAAAGAAATAAGTAATCAAAATCAGACCTGTTTACCCAGTCACCAATAGCATCTAATTCTGATATATTAGTTAATTCATAATCTAAAGTCACTATGTAGTAAGTATCATTATACTTAGTTAAAGTAGATAATACTTCTGACATATCTTTTAGCTTTGGAAGGGGTTCTGTTATCCTAGCGCCTTCTGCTTCTGATAATCCAAGCTTACCACTTATATCAGTACCGTTATCTGGTGGTAGTATATAAAAGATAGACTTGGAATTAGCGCCTCCTGTTAACACAAAAGCTTGAGCTGTAGTAGACCAGGTTACGGTAGCGTCTTTAAATCCATTTACATTGTTTTTTGTTCGTATAGCAGTCTGTATAGTATTTGCTACTTCTGTATGTGAATTCTTGTTTGCTAAGTTAACATCGATATCATGCGATACTTTATCTATAGTGAATTTAATCTTACCATTTAGCTTCTTTAATTCCTCTAAAGCAGGTGTTCTGCCACCTACTAAAGAAGGATTTACATCCGCTGTATGCCAGGTCATTACATGGAGTAGGTCTGGGCTATTGCCTGTCTTGCTTTTGAAATTAAAGAAATTCTTAGCAAAGTTATTTGTACTGCCCGGAGGGAAGTGCTTCTGTATTTCTTCGTAAGAAGTGTACTTCTCCCATCGATTGTGAGGTAGCTTATTATCATGCTTCCTAATCAACAACGTACTTAATTTGCCAACACTAGGTTGTTTTTTAACTACCTTGGATGATACATTAAATATCTTATCATACTTAATTGCTACGTTTTTCAATATTTGCTCCTATGTGATGTAAACTTAAATTTACACATTTTGCTTTTTCATCATCTATCACTATAGTCTCTGGATTTAGTATACTAAAATTAAGTATACTGCGATGCAAATAATGTCCATTATCATGCATCTCACTCATAGAGGTTACATTAATAGACATATTACTTAAGTAACACCCATTCTTATGTAAATAATCAATTGAATATGGCGATAGCAAAAGCCCTTTGATATCGATAGCAACCTGTTCGTATCCAGAATAAACTAAGTTTTCAATACTATCTAGATACTGGTATATATCCATTTGATAATTACGTTGGTTTAGATAATAGTAATTCAATCGATATCTATCGCCATTTAGATTACTTAATGTAGTATAATCAGCACCAGGTGTAGTAAGCTGTTCATCATCTATAAAAGTAATACGAATGACTGGTATACCATCGTTATTTATATCCAAAGGAGCCCAGCTTGCATTGCCTTTTACAGCTTTAAAGCCATTACTTCTTAAGTATACTATTAATATATTAAGTGGATTCTTTCTTTTATCTAGCTTATAATTCTTCCACTTTGCATTACTCTTTGTATTCATGCATATATTATAACATACTTTTTTGTAAAAATCTATAATTTTATGTATTTTTTTACATTAAAATTACGAGGTCTGAATTCATCACAATCACCAGTCAATTCAGTTGTATCTACTACCAGTCTATTACCAAATACATTTCTAGCTTCATAGGATAGACTCGAATAGTCTATCCCATAACTATAAGTAGGGCTGCTTACGTTACTATTAGCACAAGTAGTGCTACGTCTTTCTATTTTAAATAAAGAAGGAACACCGGGGGTTTTGTTTAATGTAAAGCATGAAAGGTTATGAAATCTTTCTTCACGCTCGGCATTTTCGCAATAATAAGAAGCTGAATTTATACAAATTTCTGAATACAGTTTTTTCATGCCATCGCTTTGTATATTATCAAAAGCCCTTCCTTTGTCATGAACAGGATGTCCATTAGCAAATAACCTAGCAAAGCACCCCCGTATATCCTCTACAAAAAACTTGCTATCATCAGAAGCGTCTTTAACAAACAAAGCCATACCATGCTTATCCTTCTTGCCAAGTAAATACTTAACACGTGGATAATCATCTATGTTATACTTAATATAATCATCACCTTGCTTTGGATTACCAATATCAAAGTAGCCAGGAGGCGGGCTGAAAGCTGATTCGAATGTATTAACACCAAAGTCTATAATCTGGCCAAAATGGACTCCATCATTTACAAACCATGACTTGTGATAATTAGCTTTAATTAGAGGTGAGTCTTTATTGTTTTTTTTCTGGCTTACTGCTTCTAACCTAGTAATGAATGGCATCTGTTCTTCTTCAATATTATGTAAATCACCTTTGATTTCGCCTGTTAATGGGTTATAATAAACTATAACAGCAGCACCTATATCATACCCTTGGCTAGCCAAAAAACCAGGATCATAATCAAATATACGTACTTTCTGTCGCAAATCAATAAGCTCTTTAGTAATCATATGAAATATACTATTATAGTCCTGTCTAACTATATAATAGCCATCCTCTTCTGGCTTCTTTTCATACCTACTTGTAAAGCCCCGCTCCCAGGATACCCTGCCATCGATACCAAGGTCATCTAAAGATATAACTGATTTATCACCCTTATCAGCAAAAGGTTTGTCAAATAAACTCATTATTACTTACCTTTCTTATATTCAACTACTTCGTAATCTACTGAACTTTTAAGAAACCCAGTATCTACAAGCGGATTACTTGACTTCTTTTTCTTAATTGTATATGGTGCGTTTGGTGGTTCTTTTAATCTAATTAAAGAACGCACTATGTCATTTTTCATCTGTTCGCCAAGTGTATGTAATGCTTTTTCTTCTGTAGAATCAATCATACTCTTTTTAAGTAAACGAACCCACGCTTTTTTCTTTTTTTTCACAGCTTGTGTAAAGAAAGGACGGGGTGGTACTTTATATGTACCTATCTCATTATCTAATGCCACCTGGGCTGCATAAGTACCGTCTGGATACGTAGCAGTATCAAAAAAACCGACCTCTACTCTTTTGTTTTTTACTTTATTAAATCTTTTATCTAATGCCTTTTTAAAGAGGTCAGTAGCTATGTTATGCTTTAGCCAAATCATATAAAGTCTCTAAATTTATTCTTACTACGTGCATTCGTATCCATCCATTCATGGTGTAATTATTCACTGCAAATATGTTGTGTGAATATAAATTATCAGAACCGATAGGATCATGAAAACATACCATATATGCATTTTTCTTCGGCTCGCTACTGGTAAGTAACAGAGGCTCTTCGCTTTGAAAATATACTTTAAATTGCAAAGCAGAATCAAGTGAATGTTCATTAAATTGAGTTAAATTAGTTGGCGACAGGGGCTGCACTATACCATGCACTACACGTTCGGTTTTTGTTTGTGATATTAAATCACCTTCTTCTGTTTCTACAAACTCTGTTTTGTTTATATATATTTCACGCTTTGGTGTTAATAAAGAAACAGCATCTGATACCAGGTTATATAAGTTTAGATTATTTAACATGCATATATTATAGCATAATTTTCAATTATTTATGTATAAATATTTCAATTATTTATGTATAAAAAACCAGTAGATTCTTGAATCATAGCTAAGTATTCACGCCCGTATGTAGTGGTACTTAAGAAGCTTTTAAATGCAGAGCCGGAATTAGCTGGATTAAACATACTGTTATCAAAGCTAACACTAGCATCGCCAAGGCTAACACTGCTAACCCTTTGCGCATTAGTAAATGGCGATTGCAAACCTGGTATAGTTTCTTGAGTAACCAGCCCGGATACCACTACATAATGAGCTAAGAATGCAAAGAATTTGTATAGTAAAGTGCAGTTATGTAGATGAGAATCACTAATACATTGAAAACTCTTATCTAAACACTTTACTTTATCTACTAAAGAATAGAATCTTTTTACAGTAGCAGGATCATTTTGTATGGGTTGTAACTCTGGATAAGTATCTATAAATGAACATAATAACCTACCTTCTAGTAATTCGTTTTCTTTTAATTCATCTGGTATACCACTACACAACCCCTCGAAAAGAGGCGGTATTGGATATTCATTACACTTGCTAGTTTGGCAAGTTATGGGGTTCTTCCTTTAAATCAGATAAAGATTCAGTTACTTTTTCTATATTCTTTTTTCTAGAAGTTTCTCTATATTTTGCACTATCATAACTATCTTGCATATTAATAGTAAATATACCATTAGCTATAGATTCCAAAAAAGGATTAATTGCATCTGGAGTTTCTTGTGACTGTTCTATCTTCTCTAAAATAGAAGGGTCTACTAATTGTATTAGTCCCATAGCGGGGAACACATAGATTGAATTGAATGGATAATGTCGCTCTCTATACTCTATATCATAAGTATCTAACCAAGCCATAGTAATAGGTTGTTTCTTAGCAAGTAGCTTTCTGTACTGAATAATTCGAGGATCATCCTCTAGCATTTTTTTTCTTTCTGCTACTTCAGCTAGTCTCTTCTGTTCTTCTGTTAATTCTACTTTTGGTAATTCTTGCTCTGGCAATCCTGCTTCAGACATATAACAACCTTTCATTCATTTGGTGTATTATAACAAAAAAACAACCCCCTGTCAAGGGGTTATAAATATAAATTAATTAAATTTAGCTCTGGCAACAAGGAATGGTTTGTAAACTAACACACCCCACGTACCGGATACGACCTTGCCAGTATAAGAAGTATGACTTTTTACAACGTCTGTAAAGTTAAGCATTTTTGAATAACCTAACACAGCGGTAGGTATACCAGGCATTTTTTCATTTTCTTCACCTACAAAAACTATTATATCTTTATTATCACTAGTGCAGCTTTTAAATTCAGCAATAGGTATTAAAGTCATGTTTGGATAAGTTCTTGCTAAAGAAACACTAGCAGGTTCGCCTGTGTTTTGGTGTTTAATTTTATCTAATGCATAGTATTCATCTAGTGGCATACCTACTTTAAGTGTGTTAGCTTTGCTGAAATACCCACCAGACGTATTAGCTAAAAGAGTATGATACTTATTGAAAAAGTCATGTACTTCGTTATAATTCATTGCAGAAATCTTCTTAGCTTCGGTCTGCATTGCATTCAATCTTGGATAATTAAGTATACCAAATACATCGTGATCAGTATTACCAGCAGATGATCTTAGATAGCCCCATATAGCAATTTTATGGAAGGTTTCCATGGTAACATTAATACACTGATCCATCTTGAATTGGTGTACATTTATATAATTAGCAGCTAACTGTTCAGATTCTAACACACCGACATTAAAGCCTACCTCGAATCTATACTGACCTATGCTAGTGGTAGTAGTGTTAACAGAAGCCATAGGTGGTATACTATTATCACCATAATCAGCTACACGTGCTGCGCCTTCATTTAACCTAACACCATACCAGTTATCTATCCATCTACCTAGCGGTTGGTAATCACCCAGAAGTTTATTAATATTCTTCTTAGATGTTAAGTAAGTAATAGCATTTGGTGAGAATGAATTCAACACAGCGGGCGGCATAACAGTATTTAATGGTAAGTTTTCATCTGTGTAAAGATTCTTGAAATACCCTTTGTTATGATAAAGCTTCTGTATACCCTTGTATAACTCAGCTTGCATTATTTTTTGTAATGATTTATTCATCTTTTTATCCTATAATCTAGTAGTGTCTAATGGTAATTACTGATATTTCATTAGCAGCAGCACCTATGTAAACTCTGGCGCCAGTAAATATATGATCAGCTTTGGTTTGGCTATCATCAAAAACAACCTCGCCATCTGATTTCTTTAAGTGAATAAACTTACCTGCTGTACACGCAGTAGTAAATTTCATATAAACATCGCCATCGTATAATACACGCACTACATTACCATATGGTATCCTATTACTATTATTACCAGTATCACAAAACCACTCTTCGTGGATAGTAACACCCACGTATACTTTATCTATATTAGCTGAATTTACAGAAGCACTAGGATATTTCATAGCAGGTTTTGTTAAGCCCGTAGAAGGGTCTAGTTGTATAAACATACCAGGCACTATCTTTAAATCACCGCACTTATAAGTATGGTATTTACATCTCAAAGGGTCTATAGCTAACTTACCAGGATACCCTTTTAACATTACCTTGTTTACTTGTTTTTGTCCCATTAAAAGCTCCTTTTAATGAAATTATCTATGCTTTCATGCATCTGTTTAATACTATCTGGTAGTATATCAGTATTATCAGAATCTGTAAATGTAGATTCGTATGTATTACTAGATATACCCTTGCTTTGCAAAGCAGTAACATACGCGGTCTGTGCGTGTAATTCAGAAGGTAATGACATACCAGTCAATGCTTGGTATCCATATTTATATACATCATCTATAGTATTACACTCATCCATAATAGGTCTACCTATGTTTAACTCAACTTGAGATTTAGTATTCAGCAGTTGCTTCTGTGAATCTTTATATATATCAAGCTGATCTTTAAAGAACTTCTGCATTTCTTCTTTTTGATTAGTAAGTTCTTGCTTCTGGCTATTCAATTCATCTAACATTTGTTGCTTAAAAGAAGCTATCATTTCTTTAACTTCTTCTTCTGTAAAGAACTTTTGTTTTGCTTCTTCTTTAACCTCCGCTGCTTGAGTCTGCTGATTAGCTTCTGTGCTGAGCGCACTACTATCAACATATAATCTATTATAACTGGCAACTTTATTATCAGTAGCTTCACGTACTTGATTAGAATTCGCCATCGATTCATTCGAATCCTTTGTAATATCCATACACGTATCCTCGTCTAAAATTCTTAATTCGTGACCTGCACGCCCTCTATCTACCAAACCTAAATGATTTATATCAAAATCTTTCATTATGTAATCATAATGCACCCCCTCGAATTCGCCTGATTCTACATCTACAGAAGCATTAAATCCTGGCGATAAATTAGTGCGTGCACCGCTTTCTATATCTTGTATTAATTCTGGATTGTAAATTATAATATCAGAATAGAGTGTTTTTTTGTTATCATCCCAGACTTCAGAACCTATGGCGCCATCTACACGATGGTTTTCACCATACGGTCCTGTCCACGGATGACCTTTGATAATAGGCTTTTGCTTAAATTTATCTTTTGCTTTTACTAATTCTTCGAAGGGTTTGTATACATTAACAATTTTATTCGGATCGCCGCTGTACTTGATTACATCCGATTCGCGATAGCGATGTACACCAGCAGTTGCAATTGGATTACCAAGTACAGTTAAATACCCATTAAATTCATCTTTAATACGTCTGGATGAATGGGTATTTAAATCAATACTGTCTGTAAATTCAGTTTTAAATTCCATTAATTAATCCATAACTATAGTGTATATGGATTATTATATACAATGTATATTAAAAAGTCAATAGTTTACGTTATTTTTTTACTACATTCTTGAATCTGTATATAGTTCTTAACCAACTCAAGATTACTTTCGAGTTCCTTTTTTATTTGAGATATCTTATCTATTTCATCATTTTTAGCAAAAAACGTACTTTTTATCTTTTCTATTATGGTGACTTTAGCCACCTCCCATAATAATATTACCAAAGGGGTCACTATTAAGCAGTTAATTATGCACTCAGATTCGTGTGTCATATTCATCTTCCTCGTCGTATCTGTTATATCTATTAATTAATTCTTTAGATTTTATATCGTAATCTTTATAGCGTGGATTGAATTCATTGAATCTATTCATGTATGATTCCATGTCAAAACCAGAGTCTGTCCAGCCTGGGTCTGCTGCTAATCTAACCATTTTGCTAATTATATCTCTTAGCATAGTTTTGTCATTTTCAGTAAACTCGAGATCAGTTCCTCGGTTCTTTTCTCTATTATAATCAAATAGTATCTTTTCAATAGCAGCCCTTGCAGCTACATTCTTATCATAAGCACCGTATATTTCAGTTCTGTGATTCTGTATATTCTTTATATGATCTTGTATACCTTCTGTGTCTCTTCTTATCATTTCAAGTCCTTATTCATTTTCGATATAATTATACCAAATTCATTTGAAAAGTCAAGTAGATTTCTAGCAATTATGTAAAAACCGCCTGCTTTTTTTATATCAATTAATTCCAGTTCCTGCTGTTTAGATAACCTCCCTTTTGCAGATTTAACTTCGATAGCAATAAAATGAGAAGCATAACAAACTATAATGTCTGGTATACCAAGTCTATTGCATTTAATTGTTTTGAAAAAGTAGTATCCATTCTGGGTTAGATACTGTATTATTTGCTTCTGGATACTGCTTTCACTGATCATTAGTAGGCTTTAAACAATTTAGCAAGTCCTGCTGAGTTGATTCTTTTTTAGATAGAGTTTCTAATAGCCTACGTTCGATAGGTGTACAGCAGAGGTGATAACAGTATACATTATGCTGCTGACCCTGGCGGTATAGCCTAGCGTTGGTTTGCTGGTATAATTCCAAAGCCCATGTAAAGCCAAACCAAACTATTATATGCCCCCCGTACTGTAAATTAACACCTCTGGCTAGAGTAGCTACTTGAAAAAAACCAAGCTTAATTTTGTTTGCATTCCAATCTGCTATGTTATCTTTAGTTAATTGAATAGCGTTTGTAAACTCTTTTTGTATCCGCTCGCCTTCGTGCTTATAATTATATACTACTAATATATTAGCATCTTGGTGTCTATCTATTATCTTTCTCAAGCCATCGAATTTACAATTATGAGCTACTACATACCTACCGTCATCCGTGTAAACAGAACCGCTACTAAACTGCAGTAGTTTGTTAGTAACGTCTGCTGCTTGTTTACATCTAATTTCAATATTACAATCGTAAAAATATTCATTAAAGAGCTGTAAATACATCTGTCTTTTTAACTTATTATAGATAGACATCTGATACTCTGGTAATTCTACATACTCTATAATAGAATAAAGTTTAGTTTTTGTTACAGTAATATCGAAGGTATCTTTTACCCAGGTTGCTGTCATGGATATAACTATATCTTTAATTTGTGCTTGTATCAAAGGTATAGACTCTGGCTTTACTTGGTATTTAAAAAAGGCTCCGGATATGCAATGAAAATACTTATTTCTGTAAGCAGTAATACTCTTACCCAGGCGCTCGCCGCCATCTAGTATGTAAATCTGTGACCATAAATCCATATACCCATTTGGCATAGGAGTGCCTGTTAATATTAATCTACGCTTGAAATAGCGTAATAATGACTTTACAAAACCAAATCGTTGTGATCTGTGTGATTTAAATTCAGTAGACTCATCTATAATTAACATATCAAAATCGGCATGGCGCTCTTTATATGTCATAAATGTTTTAAATTGACTTGTGCTTAATACAACTACATTAACCTCCGGTGCGAATACGTCTTGGATTAATGATTTTGTAATAGGTGAATATCTAAATACTCTACAAACAAGATCTTGTAAAGTAGCCCATTTATTTACTTCTGTACACCAGGTTTCTTCTGCTACTGCTAGAGGCGCTATAATTAATACTTTACGAACTCTATTCAATTTGATTAAAGTATTAATAGCAGTAAGTGTAATTAATGTCTTACCCAGACCCATATCTACAAATAAACCAAGGCGAGGTTTCTCTATTATATTAGATACTAATTCTTCTTGATATTCATGTAAAGTCGGTACTTGCTTTTGCATTTCTTTTTATCTTCTCTATTCATTTTATGAATGAATTATAATGAATAAAAGTAAACAGAAAGTAAATGAGATTATTCTTCTGTAAAGAGGTTTTTTTCGTATAATTTACCAGAATACTCGCGACGTTGCCTCCATATAGCTAATTCCATATGCTGCATGGTATTGGGTCTTATACGTGCGCCAAACTTAGCCTTGTAATCCATAAACATATAGTTTTCATGAAAAGGTCTGTAGCTTACTCGGTATATATTGTTATCAAGTAAAGTACTGGATAAGTAAATTAAGTATCTATAATGTTCGCAAACTTGACAGAATAAATACACCTGGCGCATATTATTTAAATCAACATTATACTTACCAAAGGCTTCATCAAAAGGCAAGAAAACCAAGTCTCTAGCTATCTCTACTTCTGTCTTTAAATCACCATTGAAAGGAGGTTCTTGGTATTCTGGCATATCTCTAAACTCGATATAAGCTGATGAGTTCATCCAGTCCTCGTGTTCATAAGCTAGTATACGCCATTCTTGTAGTATATCATAAGATAAGTTATGTCTAAACAAACCAAGGTTCTTAATTATAAAGTCATCTAATTCTGAATTTACAGTAGGAAATCGTTTTGTAAAGTAGTTTTCAAATTTTTTCAAGTTAAAAAAAAAGGTATCGCGTACGGTATCTATCATATCACCTAGCTTTAGATCTCTACCGTCTTCGCCAAAGTTAAGCTTCTCTCTAAAGTAAGCTATTTCTTCTTCTGTAGCCATAATTAAATCACCAACGAAGGTTGTTTAGATGTTTTGTTTTTTGGTTTGGATTCGGATGCTTTGGTGCGCTTTGGTTGTTTGTTTTCTTCTAAATACTCTTCTATGCTTTTGTCAAAAAATAAAGCTGTAAATTTATCTACAGAAGGAACAGAATGAATACCAAAAAAACTCATTCCTGTATATCTAATACTTAGTAATTTTTTGCTAAATGCTTCATAAATTAAATCACCTATGTAATGAATAGCATAGCTATCTACACCACGGAATATAGTCTGTTGCCAGTCACCTCTTAATTCAAAACATCTATAATCATGCATAACTTCTGTAAATAACATTGGATTAAATTTGCCAGTGTTTTGAAAAGCTATATAAGATAATACATACAACACAGGGTATTCATTCCATCGCATATACAAGTCTATAAACCGATCAGCTATGTCTGGGTAATTAATCTTAACATACTCTATTAACTCTGGATTTGGCTGTCGCATTGGATGTACTTGTTCACTCATCTTTAATTCCTATTTATTTTATAAGTGAATTATAATGAGTGAAAGTAAATGAATAGTAAATGAATTAAGAAGAATAATACAAGGTATGCAGTGTCTGACTTCTGCATACCAAGATAACTTACAAAGTAAATTTAAAAAGGATTTTTAACAGTTTGGGTTATACTGACTGTATTATAAAATCAGTACGAAGATAGTATACTAAAGAAAAGTAAATGAGTCAAGGGTAGTGAATTAAAAGTCATCAAAGTTGAGTGTGCCTTTTGCATAGTTGGTGACTTTAGCTTCGAAGAAATTACTGCGCTGTGAATTAAAGTCAGCAAAGGAGTCTACCCACTTGATTGGATTTAGTTGCTTGCCATATAACCTAGGTAAGTCAACTGCGTGTAGCCTCTTATCACAAAGGTACTGAATATAATGCTTAATTAAGTCATTGGTGAGACCGAGGATACCATCCTGGGTAATATAGTGACCCCACTCTATCTCAATCTCTACAGCCTTTCTAAACATCTCAATGACCTGCTCCTCGAGGTCTTTAGTGAATAGATAACGCTTTTCTTTACGAAGGTTATTGATTAAGTTTTGAAAAAGGAGTAGGTGGGTAATCTCATCACGTTGTATAAAGCGAATCATTTGTGCACTGTTAAGCATACGCCCGCTTCTGGCTAGTGTATAAAAGAATGAAAAGCCGGAGTAGAAATAGATACCCTCTAGTATTTGGTTAGCAAAGAAAGCAAGCAGGAGGTCATGCTCAGAAGGGTCTTTAGCAAGTGATTCGTATACGTTTGCTATATAATCATTCTTGCTACGTAGCTTCATATCCACCCTCCACATCTGGTAGATTTCATCTGTGTTAGCAGAAATGGACTCAACCATAACAGCGTAGCTTTGGCTGTGTAGTGCCTCTTCAAAGGCTTGTCTTACCATAAGTAAGCTAATCTCTGGTGCTGTTATATACGGGGCTACGTTATCCATTAAGTTATTAGTTTGCAAGCTATCCATGAAAATGAGTTGTGCTAAAGCACGATCGTAGCCGGTGCGTTCTTGTGTAGATAAACTAAGATAATCCCTCTTATCATCATTCATGTTAACTTCCTCTGGAAACCATGTGTTTGCAAGCATGTTCTTCCAAAGGTTATATGCCCATTGATACTTAATTTTGTTAAGATCAAACATAGATGTTGGCTTACCACCAATGATCTGTCTGTCATTAACAGACTCATTAGATAATGGGTCATATATCTTTTTTCTTTGCATAAGTATCCATAAAAAAAAGACAGGGGGTAGGAGCCCTGTCTTAATGATATCCGGTGCTTGTATTTCGCTTGTTTGCTTCGCTTGTGTGCTTACGACTCGGGTTTCTTCCTGTCTAATCTCATGATTACACGATTAAATGGAATTATTCCTTGTTAAGATAGCAGCCATTTCTGGCTACGATTGAAATGATACAATAGAAAAGTAAATGAGTCAAGTTATTTATGCAAATATATCCTCTTCTTGTGAAGAAGAAGTTTGGCTAGATGGTATATTATCTAATGGTATTTCAATGTATTCATTACCTAGTGAATCTAAATAGGTTTGGTAATCTGGTTTTGGCATACTATCTAATTTCAAATCAGAAGGCGCCATGATCTGTATATGCTTAATATACTTGCTAAATCCAGCCTTGTTTAGATAAGTATAATTACAAACATCCAAAGCTACATTTATATAAGTGCCTGTTGAAAAGTCCTGCCAAGTAGCATTTGGATAAGGCGTACCGTCAGCTTTAGTTATATCAGGCTTGTTAGTAGATTTGCTATTAAAGTAATAGTAATCATGAAAAACCTCGTTTTCAAGTCCAGACCCATCATTGTAAAAAGGGGTCACGTTCTTATCACTGATTCCAAGGTCTTTAAGTATAGATGCACAGCAATCATCTATTCTTTTCTTTGTTACTAAATCTGTCTTTTTGAAAAGAATAGTAAGTATATACTCTGGCTTCTTACCCTTCTCTTCTGGCTTCGGTTCGCGTGGCTTCTCAATAGCAGCATACTTTATTTGTACATTCTTTAATCCAAGTAATTTATATACCCTTCGTGTTTTTGATTCCGTTTTCATTTTCAATTCCTGTTCATTTTATGTTTATATTATACCAAGTAATAGTAAACAGAATACTATTGACTTTCAATAAGATCTCTTAACTGTTCTAAATTATCGCCAACATTCTCATCCAAAATAGCAACCTGGGTAGTAAGCTCTTGAATAGATTTTATTATACAATCCATTTTGGAATCTAAATCAATAATCATAGCCTCTAGATTTGAATTAGATACCGGTTGCGAAGTTTGCTTTGACTCCACTTGCTTCGGTTCTGGCTTCGTAGGTTTAGATACTTCCTGCGATTTAGATGGCGCTGTGTTGTTTGCTATGGTTTTCAACAAAGCTACCATTTCTGTCATGAGTTGTATTTGTTGTTTAGCTAACTCACCATTATTACATTGCTTAGCAGGTTTAGATACTTCCTGTGATTTAGATGTAGTTGTTGTTTTCTTTACATTAGCCATACAAGTCCTTTGAATTTTTATAGATTGAAAGGTTACCAAGCTAAAGTAAACAGAAAACAAAAAATGGTAAAAATTCTAAACTAAATATTTACAAAGTAGCTTATCTATATGAAAACCATGGTTTTTTTAATGTAATGTATAAACCGGAAGAAAATTAACTTTTTTTTAGAGAGGGAGGGTATACACCCTTTTTTATACCTTACCCCCTCCCTCCTTATTTTTTACCCTATTTTTTTACATACAATATATATATCTTATATTTATAAGTATATATATTGTTAATTTATATTAATAATATATATATATAAATATGTAAATATTAAGAAAAATTAACAGGTCTTAACAGTTTCTTAACACTTTAAGCCAGGGTGTATAAAAAAATAACACTTCTGAAAACCTATTTTTTTGTATTTTTTACAACAGGGGGCTACCCAGTCAAGTACATTTTTTTGAAAATGTTATTATTTTAAACAGGGAGGGGTAATATTTAAGCTATTTCTTATACCTTGTTTACTATTACAAGGTATATTAACAACCTTGGTTTTCTACCGAAGCGCGATTTACAGAAGGGGGTGTGAGTGGATAAACTTATATATGAAAAGTATATAAACCAAGGTTGGTTACCTGTTAGAATAAATACAAACAAAGTGCCACTAGAGCCTTGGAAGGAATTAAGTATACAAGATAGTCAAGAAGCTAAATTGGATAAATATAACGAAGAAGAGTTGTATTCATTTATGCCACCACCTTGTATGCTTGTCATTGATGTAGATGTTAAGAATGGCAAGCAAGGGGTGGCTTCCTTTGAAAAATTCAAAAGAGACACTAATATATCGGCTATAAAGTATAATGTTAAAACAGGTTCTGGTGGCTTTCATTACTACTGTTTCTATCCAACCGACATACCATATTTACAGAAGACACAACCTGCTTATCCAGACATAGACTTTATACACCATGGTGCATCTATAGTAGTAGGTGGTGATCAGACTTTAGATAATGGCGAGTATGTATTCAATCCAGAAATGAAGCTAAATCGTAATCAGCAGTATGATTTCAAAAGCAATACTAAACTATTATTCAAAGGCGATACTAGATTTAATTTACAGCGTAGAGATGGTGTATATAAAGACTTGTATTCATCTTGTTTAGCTTTAGATTATAGCAACTTAACTTTAAATCAAGTAAAGAAGTGTCTAGAGTTTATAGACCCAGAAGAATACCATGCTTGGATAGAGGTTGGTATGATACTAAAGCAGCACCTTGGTGATGATGCATTACCTTTGTATATAGAGTGGAGTAAACAAAGCGAAAAATTCAAAGGTGATTACGATGTAATACCGCACTGGCGTAGTTTTCAAATACGTGATATAAATAAAGAAAATGCAGTTACTTACGGTACCCTTGTATACAAGGCTTTAGAGACCAAGTTTACTTGTTTGTGTTCTGAATTATACGATTGCAAAGGCGAGGATGGTATAATTAAAGTAATGCAAAATGAAAAGTATACTGAATTTCCAAAATTCAATAATGACTTTATATTCAATAAGATACCGGGGTTTCTTAAGAAGTCACCTGCTTTTCAAAGCTATACAAAGCCAAAACTAAAGAGTATTTGCGAAAATGCATTAAAGACAGAAGAAGACCTTTCACGCGAAGCAGAGTATAAACAGCAGCTTTGTGATACTCTGTTTAGCAATATAATTAGATTATTGCCAGTGTTAGATAAGAACCATTTTCATAAATTAGATACTGATACACGTGTAGATTTGCAAAGTATCAAGACTTTAATACAACCGTATATAGCTGAGTTGAGTGAATTATATGGTGTAAAGAAGTTTACTGTAAACACAGCACTTGACCTTGGATTAATTCGCGAAGCTGAAATAATAGATTACAATCCAAGTAAACAAGAACGTTATTATATTAACACAAAAGGTGAAAAGGTATTCAATAAGTATGATTACAAATCATTACCTAGTATAGTAAATCACAAAACAGAAGCAGGACAGAATTGCATTGATTTTCTTTTGCAGCATACTGAAATTTTGCTAGGTAAAAGCAGAGCGGATTTAGTATTATCATATTTTGCTTACCTAGTGCAGAACCCAGGTAAGAAGATAATCTGGGTTCCTATTATACAAGGTTCGCAAGGTATTGGCAAAACACTACTTATGGAAGTTTTGGCTAGGTGTTTAGTTGGCAAGGGTAATTACAAATGTCCATCCGGTACTGTTATAAACGAAGGCTATACTGCGTGGGCTGTAGAGTCTGTATTAATTATAATACCAGAACTCAAGATATCTAATTCAGAATCCAAAGGTATTATGGAGTTTATGAAAACATTGATTTCAGATGATCATATATCATATACCCAGAAGTATAAGAATTCACAGTCCGTGCCGAATAGAGTTAATATAGTAGCTACTACTAATTACAAAGCACCCATACCTATCAAGCCAGGCGACCGTAGGTATAACATAATGTATAGCAGGGTACATAACAGACAGGATATTATGAATCAATCGATATATCCAGATTACTTTGCTTTCTTAGCTTTGATGAAAGACTGTTCAGATGAAATAGCAGGCGAGGTGCGTTCTTTTTTTATGGATTATAAGCTATCACCAAACTTTAATCCATCTAGCTTGCCTACTGATAATGATAATTTACTAGCTTATAAAGAGTACTTAAGTGATAGAAAAGATAACAAATACGTAATCAACTTAATTGAGTCTTGTTATAATACATTTCATGTAGATTATATACAAGAAAGCAAGATACTAGAAAAGGATTTTCAAAATCATGTAGAGGGCGTATCACTTAACAAAACTAGATTAAATATCAGTATGCTGGAGTCTATCATGAGTAGATTCGAGTATGAAAAGCATAGCGGTTGGTATTACAAAAATGCATTTAATAAA
>NW_027423836.1:0-44152 GCF_036562045.2 Rhinolophus sinicus | reverse complement strand
TTACAAATCACTACGTCAAACTTAGCTGAAATTTTCATACGCCAAAATTTTCTAAGTTTTGTAAAACTCATTTGGTGTTGAAATCAGGCTATTTTATGGCTATTACTTAGCACTTTTTGAGTTCCTATTCATATGTTTCACTGCAGAATACTAATGGGTTTCAGATGCTGCTCCCAAACCAGCTGTTAGAGGAAAATACATTATATTTCTTTTTAAAACCAAAGAAAATCTGAATTCCAAAGTACATCCGGCCTAGAGAATTCAGGTAAGAGACTATAACTTATGGCACTTCTGTGAAACCTTTCTTGAATCCTCTTTCAGGAGAGCCTTCCTCTGTGTCACTGTTCCTTACCAATATTTCCATTAAAGCAAAGGTCACATTTTATGGCTTATTTCCGATTAACTGTTAGCACCCTAAGAACTTATTGTACTTTTTAAGCACCCTCAAAAGTGCTTAGGCACCATCTTGATTCATAATAAACTCTGACTGAACTAAAGAATAAAAAGATTTGTACTTAGAATAGAAAAGACACGGGATAAATTTTGCTCATTTTCTTTTTGATGTACTATACTGACACATACTGTATTTAACTATGAACCAACCATATATATATATATATACCAAACTCTACAGATTCAGAACAGTTATGAACCAGGATGAAGGGTGTGAAAGAATATCATCTTTGGATGCCTTTTCCCTTGTACTTCTTACCATTAGCTTCTGTTCCACTTTTAAAATTTACATCAAGCTACATGTTTAAATAAATAATTATTTTACTTAAAATACTGAAGTTATATTTCAATGTAATTCAAATGAGGTTTAAGATAGTAAATATGTAGTGGTAAAAGTAGTAGAAAAAGTCAAGTATATAACAAAGCATTATATGCTTTTATAGAGAAATACTTTTAGTTATAGAGAGAAATGGCTATCAAGACAGGTGAGAAGGGAGTGTCAGGTTTTTTAAGTAATTCATGTGCTAGGCTTAACAATGCAGGTTCTAAAGAAGTCTACAATTGTACCATTTCATGTTTCAAATAGTTGGTCAATGATTACTTCAATAAGAATTGTTTCAGAGATATATTAAAGTGACAAGCTAAATCCCTGTGGATGGAGGAGTGAAGAAAATACCTAGTGTTACTATATCAAATGACTCAAAGAAGAGGAAAGTACTAAAAGAAAGACTGTTTATTAAGAAGGAGCAGCTCAGTGGAAATAAATGAAATAAAGACCAAAAAAAAAACACAAGACAAAAGATCAATGAAACTAAGACCTGGATTTTTGAGAAGATAAACAAAATCGACAAACCTTTAGCCAGACTCATCAAAAAAAAAAAGAGAAAGGAGGGCTGGGGTGGTCACTCAGGTGGTTGGAGCGCCATGCTCCTAACGCTGAAGTCGCAGGTTGGATTCCCACATGGGCCAGTGAGCTGCGCCCTCTATAGCTAAGATTGTGAACAACAGCTCTCCCTGGAGCTGGGCTGCCGTGAGCAGCAGGAGGTTGGCATAAGCTGCCCTGGGTTGCCGTGAGTTTCCATATGCCACCGTGAGCGGTCGGCGGCCAGTGTGAGTGGCTGGCATCCATCGTGGGCTTCTGTGGGCTGCGGTGGGCTATCGTGTGGTGCCATGAGTGGCCAGTGGCTAGAGTGAGTGACTGGCAGCTGGTGTGAGCAGCTGGTAGCTGGCATGAGCAGCCTGCAGCCAGAGAGAGCCGCGGTAAGCTGCTGTGAGTGGCTGACCGACTGCCTCAGCCTGGGGAAGCCCAAGGATCATAACACCAGCATGAGCCAGGGAACTGTGTCCTACACAACTAGACTGAGAGACAACGGCTTGAAGCGTTGTCTCGGGGTGAAGGGGGGGTGCAGGGAGGAGGAGGAAGAAGGGGGGAAAAGAGAGAGGACACAAATTAATAAAATCAGAAATGAAAGAGGAAAAGTGACAACAGACACCACAGAAATACAAAAAAAAATGTAAGAAAATACTGGAGCAACTACACCAAAACAAATTAGACAAGCTGGCAGAAATGGATACTTTTCTAGAAGCATACAATCTTCCAAGGCTAACTCAAGATGAAATGGAAAATCTGAATAGACTGATTGCTACCAAGGAAATCGAATCAGTAATCAATAAGTTCCCAAACAAACAAAAGCCCTGGACCAGATGGTTTCCGAGATAAATTTTACCAAACATTCAAAAAAGAATGATCACTTATTCTCCTCACACTATTCCAATAAATCCAGAAGGAGGGAAGGCTCCCAATCTCTTTTATGAGGCCACTATCACCCTGATCCCCAAATCACACAAAGACACTACAAAAGAAGGAAACTACAGGCCAATATCCCTAATGAACATAGATGCAAAAATCCTCAACAAAATATTAGCAAACAGAATTCAGCAATACATTAAAAAGATCATATACCACGAACAAGTGGGATTCATTCCTGGTAGGTAAGGTTGGTTCAATACCTGCAAATCAATTACTGTGATACACCACGTTAACAAAATGAAAAACAAAAATGGTCATATCATAGATGCAGGAAAATAATTCTATTACTATCTCTTTGTCAACATTTCTGGGCTTTCTTATCATTTGATGTCGAGAGACATAATTCTGTGGGGAAAAAATATGGATTAGTTAACTCATACTCCCTCATCCCCTCCAAAAAGAAAGACTATACTAGTTTTGAAAAGCACTTACTTAATCATTTCAAAAAGCTTGGGATCTGAGACTTTGACATTCCGTGCCACATTCCAAGAAAGGTGAACCATGGGTACCACTGACTTCACACTTTGCAATTTGTTCCATTCGTACCGTTCCACTGCCAATTTATACTGGCAGGCTAGGAGGGAAAGAGATTTTTTTTTTTTTAACGTTATAAAGCAATCCAAAGTTACAAAACATATGAATACAATCATTATCAGCTCTCAGGTGATAATTCTAACACCAATTCTGAAAACCTCAACACACTAAGGATTTTTTAATGATACATTATAGTTTAAAAAGATCTATCATGTAAACAACACATATGTTAGGCGTTGTGCCAGGTTATTTTTACACTTTAAATCATTTCATCTTTTCAAAGCCTTATTGATTTTGTAGTTCTCATTTTGCAGATAAAAAGAAAAATGAGGTCCTGAGAGGTTCAAAACATTTGGTGAAAGTCAGAAGGTTAACAAAGGTAGGGGCAAGATCTCACTCAGGTCTTTATGGCTCCATAGGCCAGATTCTTTATTTTACATATTTTAAACAGTTTGACATACTAAGGCTGCTCTAAGGATATACCAGACAAAATATTAATACTAATACTAATGAAATACCAGACAAAATAAAAATTCTAAAGAATAACAATTCTGCTTTGCTTTCCCTCATAAAAGGTTTTTGTTATGAAAACAACACTTGAAAACATCAAAAGTATACATATCTCTGTCTACAGGCCATACATTTGTTATTAGCCCAAATATTGGTTGTAGATATCCATTTTTTAATCTGTACTAACAATTAGCATTTTTTTAGGACACACAATTTTCCAATTTTTAGTTATTTTCTAACTGAAAAACAATACCTACAGGAGAAAGAATCCTATAAAATGTAAAACCTGTAAATGTAAAACCTGTAAATGTATTATTAAAAATACCTGTAAGTGGACCAACATTCCAAGCAATGTTGTTGCACCAGCCTATAGCCTGAACCCAATGTACAGTGCCCGCATTTATCCAGACCAAATCTCCAGGTCTTTGAATAAACCTATATACAGGAACATTTGCTTCATAAAGATCTTCCAGGTTGGGCCACCAAGAACTCATGAGAAAATTCAAATTATTTCTGAAAAAAATAAATAAGGGAATGCATAAAGTTTTTAAAAATCTCATTAAGTTTAGAGATAATTTCAAAAAATTAAAAGATGCTCTCAGTACGTACTTCATTAAAACAGCATTACAAAGAGAACTGCATCTTTCAAAAGTTAGAGATTTGAAACATAATTAAGAGCAGGTGAAAACTGGTAGATTTATTCAAAGATCAGTACTATATGCTAAACTTACTTTACCAAAGTCCAAAAGTTAGCTTCAAATTACAGTTATATAGACCGATTTTTAACAAGGAATATTCTGATTTATCCCTTCTTTCTGAATAAGCTCTTAATATTTAAGAATCCCTAAAAAGAAAATTGAGAGTGAAGACTACATCAAATCACTTAACTTTCTTAAGCAGAATCACTGTGGCAGATGTAAGAACAAGAACCTTCCCTCAAATCAGCAATGGTTAAAGACTCCTTCTGCCTTCTATATTCTCCCAGGAGTTATGACAAGGTTCTTGTGATTACATGAACCACTACCACGAGCACCACCAACACAAAAAGATCAAATTAGAACTATATGATGTATAATTTACATTACACAAGTATCATTACCAACTCCAAAAATATCAGGTACTTCACTTGCTATTGCACAATTGATCATTTTAGGCTTATTTACAAAGACATACATACTTGAGTAATTAACAAGATATTGAGTAATTCTAATTTTAGAAATCTTACCATTTCTAAATTCAATTACAAGCCAAATTTTTCCTTAAAGCACATTTGCCAAATGAATGTGGCATCAATTTAAAAAATTAACTTAAAAAATTAATTCACTAATCTGCTGAATTCACACCTGTTATTACTGCATAGACTGGTTTCGGAGCATCTTTCATTTACTACTCCACATAACATAAAATTAAATATTTGAAAACAAATCATTTAAAATAAAATTTCTGCTGAACAATAACTGGAAATTTAGCATCATATTTTTGTTCCTTATTACTATTTTAAAAGAAAATTAAAGTCAGTAACCTACTTTTCACAGAAGTCATTCAGAACACCCCAATAATCCTCAGGAACGACAAACCATTCACAATCGCCTGGACCAATATTTATGTTAACAGAACAGAAGTTGTTATTTTCTTGGTGACCTAAAAATTAATGGGAAAAAAGTCATTATTTTACTGAAAATTCAATGGTATAAATATGCCTTTAAATCACTGGATTGTTTTGAGGACCGCACGAAAAATCAATGCTTACAGATAAGTGAATAGCGCCTGATAAGCATTAAGTAGGTATTGTCATATTACTACTACTTCTTCCTCTATAATCTACTCCCAGTTCTCACCAAGAGTATCAGAAAATTAACGAAGAGGTACACTTTTAAAAATATAACTGGTCACCTACTAACCTGTAGCTCTTACAGTGTATATAAAAACCTCGATTTGATATTAGTACATACTTCGAATGCTTATAACTCCCCCACCACAGATAGACTGTTGCTATTGCCCTGACACAGAGCTTTAAAACTAGAGATTCTGGGAAACCATGAAAGATTTACTTTGAAAACCAACAACAAAAGAAACCTGAACATAGAGCCTGAGAGCAATTTGAATTTTTCAGAATACATTTATTAATAAAAATTATGTCAGAATGTAAACTCTTATAGCAAGTACCATTTTCTTTCTTTCTTTTCTTATTAGTTTCAGGTGTACAAAACAATGTAATAGTTACACATTTACACCCCTTACAAAATGATAACCACCCTCTCCCAATGTACTACCACTCTGACATCACATACAGCTGTTACAGTTCCACTGACTCTATTCCCTATGCTGTACTCCACATCCCATGGTCTGTGTGTGTGTGTATGTGTGTGTGTGTGTGCATATGCACATATACATATATATTTACAGTTGACATTCAGTATTATTCTACTTCAGCTTCAGGCATATAGCGTATTGGTTAGGAAGCTACCCAGTCTATGACGTGATCCCCCTGATAAGTCCCATTTCAATCCGGCACCCTACAAAATCTTTACAACATTATTGATTATATTCCCCACATCGCATTTCACGTCCCCGTGACTATATTATGACTTCTAATTTGCTCTTTCTAATTCCTTCACTTTCTCCCCCGTCCCCAACTCTACCCCATCTAGCAACGATCAGCTTTTTTTTCACCAAATATCTCAGTTTATTTGTTTAGTTTGTTTGTTTATTCTGTTCTTTAGATTCCACATTGATGAGACAGATCATATGGTATTTGTCATTTGCTGACTTAAGTCTCTGAAATAAATCTGACTCATTTCACTTAGCATAAAATTCTCTAGGTCCATCCATGTTGCTGCAAATGGTAAGAAAATTATAAGACATTGAAGAGAGAAATTAAAGAAGATACAAATAAATGGAAACATATACCATGTTAATGAATAGGACTAATTAATATAGTTCAAATATTCCATACTACCTAAGCCAATACAGATTCAACACAATTTCTATAAAATTACCAACGACATTTTTCACAGGACTAAAACAAATAATCCTAAAATTTGTATGTAACCATAGAAGACTCCGAATAGCCATGGCAATTTTGAGAAATAAGAACAAAATGAGAGGTATCCCGCTACCTGACATCAAATCAGACTACAAGACTACAGTAATCAAAACAGCATGGTATTGGCATAAAAACTGACACATAGATCAATGGTACAGAGCTCAGGTTAATATGCGAAATTTATAAAAAACTCATATGACTCAACACCAAAAAAACAAACAACTCAATTCAAAAAAGGGCAGAGGACATGAAGAGACATTTCTCTAAAGAGGACATACAGATGGCCAACAGACATATGACAAAATGCTCAACCTCACTAATCATTAGGGAAAAGCAAACAGAAATCACAAGGAGATACCACCTCACACCTAGTCAGAATGGCTATCATCAATAAATCAACAAACAACAAGTGCTGGCGAGGATGTGGAGAAAAGGGAACCCTGGTGCCCTGCTGGTGAGATTGCAGATTGGTGCAGCCATTATGGAAATCAGTATGGAGGATCCTCAAAAAACTGGAAATAAAACTACCTTGTGACCCAGCATATGCACTCTTAGGTATTTATCCAGAGAAATTCAAAATGTAAATTAGAAAAATTTCTTGCACCCCTATGTTTATTGCAGTGCTATTCACAATAGCCAAGAAATGGAAACAACTGAAATGCCCATCGATAGACGACTAGAGAAAGAAACTGGAGTATTACACAATGGAGTATTACTGGAAACTGGAGTATTACACAATGGAGTATTACTCAGCCATAAAAAAGATTTCTATATATCCCATTTCTATATATATTAAGTAAGAACAGGTACAAACTTCTTACCAAATAAACTGGAACTCAAATAAAGTTTGTCTGAATTACACTGAGAAAAATAAAACACACTACACATTTCTTCTAAGAAATTCCTTTGTGTTCCAGAGGACGCTGTTGAAGAACTAATGCTATATTTAAAAACTCCATGGAAGCAGGTCCACGAGGACACACAGCTTGCCCCCTCCCAGAATACACTGAATACACACGTATATTTAGGCCAGTTCCTCCTGAGAGACAACTGAATGACAATTAAACAGCTTCTGCACAACCCAGAAGAGACCACAGAGAGAGGACTGGGGAATCTTGCCAGCTCTCTGGAATCTGATGGAACCTGTCAGGATCAGAAGGGCTGGTCAGTGCCATTGTTTGCGTTTCCCGACACTTGATAGTGTTATTTAAGCTCTATTCCAGGGCTCTGGCCAACCTCCAAGCTGCCACAGTGCGTCCTCAGACACTACGCCCCTAAAGCTAGATGAAACAGGAACAAGAGAGCACTTAATAGGTGTGCACAGAGCCCTGCCGATCCACAGCTAGATCCAGTGGTTCCCACAGGGCACTGAGACACACACAGGGTAGGCTACGGCTGTAAGCACGCAGGAAAGCCCCGCCTATGTAAGAGGGAACCAACCAGCCAGATACAACAGAGCAGGCACTAATACGGGGGCCCGGCCCAGCCCAGCTCAGACCAGGCAGGCTCTAGCAGCAGTCAATCAAATCAAGAAGACATGCACTATGGGGGCACATTAGGCAGCCCCACCTGGAATAACATGGAACCAGCTCTCATAGGGCTGCCCTGCACAGCACAGAAGCCACCTACACACAAGACAATAAAATCAATAGGGATCACCACAAGAGCACATCAGACAGCCTTCCCTGGATCAAGAGTAGATCCAGCAGGGTGCTGCAGTATGCCCACAGGACAGTCCCACACAGACCAGCAGGGCACAAGAAAGCACGCGCGCGTGCGTGTGCGCGCGCGCGCACACACACACACACACACACACACACACACACACACACCCACCCACCCCAGGCTGTCCTGACCTAAACTTGTACCTTGTGGTCACGTGACAACCCAAGCACCTCAGGCCTCTCTGATCCAGCTCCACCCGATTGGCCAAAAGTACCCTGCACACAGTCTGCACAGAGAATCCACTAGTGCACAAGACCACATTTTCAAGACTGGGAGACATGGCCGTTTCATGTGACTCACAAGAATAGACACAGAGAGTCAAACCAAAATGAGGAGAAAAATATACCCCACATGAGAGAATAAGAAATTTGCCTGGGATAAGGCAAATTTTGAAACAGGAGAACAGAAGTAATCTGTCTGGTAAAGAATTCAAAGAAACGGTCAACAAACTTGAGAGTAGAATAGAGGAACTCAGAGAAATTCAACAAAGATTTAGAAAATATAATAAAGAGCCATTCAGAGAAGAATAACTAAAACAAAAATACACTAGAAAGAATCAACAGCAAATTTACATGATAAAGAATGGATTAGTAAACTTAAAGACAAAATAGTAGAAATCACTTAATCAGAACAGAAAAAATAATTTTAAAAAATGGAAGTAGTATTAGGGACCTCTGGGACAACACTGAGCACACTAAAATCTGCATTATACAGATCCCAGAAGGAGAAGAGAGAAAGCAGCAGAAATAATATTTGAAAAAATAATAGCTGAAAAAACGATCCAAATCTGGGGGAAACTGACATGCAGCTCTAGGAAGCACATAGATTCCAACAAGATGAACCCAAAAAGGCCCACACCAAGATACAGCAATTAAAATGGCAAAAGTTAAGATAAAGAGACAATCTTGAGGGAAGCAACAAGAAAGCACCAAATCAAATACAGGGCAAACCCCAAAAGCCTATCAGCTGATTATTTAAGCATAACCTTTATAGGCCAGAATGGAGTCACAGGAATATTAAAAATGCTGAAGGAATGGAACCTATAATCTAGAATACTATATCCAGCAAGGTTATTCAGAATTAAAGACCAGGAACTGAATTTCCCAAACAAGTAAAAACTAAAGTTCATCACCACTAAACTTTTAAGGAAATGTTAGAGGGTTTTTTTAACGCAGAAAAGAAAAGGCCATAACCAGATTAGAAAATACAGGAAGGAAAAAAGTCTCAAAGATAAAGGCAAATATAAAATTAATAGAGCAAAATCAGTCACTTAAAAAGTTAATACAAAGGTTACAAGACAGAAGTAGCAAAATTAATTATAACTACAATAAATAATCAGGAGATGCGCAAAACAAAACGATGTAAAGTATTATGCCAAAAACACAAAGTGGGTGTGTGAGAAAAATGTACTGCTTTTAGAATGTGTTTGAACTTAAATGCCAATCAGCTTAGAATAGACTGCTATAAATACAGGTGAATATATATGAACCTTATGCTAAACACAAATCAAAAAACTGCAAAAATATTTAAAAAAGAAAAAAGAACCCAAGCAGAACACTAAAAAAAACACCCCAGCAAACCAAAAGTAAAGAGATCAAGAGAATAAGAAAGAAACAGAGAGAACTAAAAAAACTAAAACACAATCCTCAAAATGGAAATTAACTGCATACTTGCCAATCATTACTTTAAATATAAATGGATTAAATGCTCCAATCAAAAGATACAGGGTGGCTGAGTGCATTAAAAAATGAAACCACGCCATACGCTGCCTATAAGAGACTCACTTCAGATCTTTTGTGTGTCATGAAAAGATATACACAGATTGAAAGTGAAGGGAGGGAAAAAGATATTAGAATAGATATGAAATAGATATGAAATGAAAAGAAAGGTGGGGTACCAATACTTATACCAGGAAAAATATACTTTAAAATAAGAATTGTAAAGAGAGACAAAGAAGGGCACTGCAAATATTAAATGGTTCAATCCAAGAAGAAGATATAATATAATCATATTTAATTATCAGAGCAGAAATAGACGCTTAAAAAAATAAAAAACAATTAAAAAGATGAATGAGACTAACAGGATGTTCTTTGAAAGAATAAACAAAACAGACAAACTGTTTTTTTTCATCGAGATAAATGAGACAGAGTCCAAATAAATAAACCAACCACACAGAAATACAAAGGTGCATCAAAGAATTCTATGAATGATTATATAACAACAAATCATACAACCTAGAGAAATGAATAAATTCTTGAAACATACAACCTCTAAGACTGAATCAGGAAAAAATAAAGAATCTAAACACACTGATTACTAGCAATGTAACTGAAGCACTAATCAAAAATTCCTAACAAACAAAAAGTCCAGGACAGGACAGCTTCACAGGTAAATTTTACCAAACATTTAAAGAATACCTATCCTTCTCAAATTATTCCAAAAAATTGCAGAGGAGGAAATGCTTTCAAATTCATTTTACGAGGGCAGCATTACCCGAATTCCAAAATAGACAAAGTCACTACAAAAAAAACACACCAAAGTATTATAAACCAATATCCCTTATGAACACCGATGCCAAAATTCTCAATAAAATATCTCAAACTGAATTCAACAGTGCATTAAAGGACCGTACACCATAAACAAGTGGGATTTATACCAGAGATACAAGCGTGGTTCAACATCCACAAAACAATTAAAGTGATTCATCACATCTACAAAACCAAAGATAAAAATCATGATCATCTCAATAGATGCAAAAAGAAGGAAAAAAAATTATTTGACGAAATTCAACGTCCATTTACAATTTTTAAAAAACCTTCATTAAAGGGGGTACAGGAGGAACTTATTTCAACATAGTAAAAGCTACACATGACAAATCCCCAGCTAACTTACTCCAAGGTGGAAAGCTCAAAGCTTCTCCTCTAAAATCAGACGAGGCCGGCCACTCTCACCACTATTATTCAATACAGTACTGGACGTCCTAGCCACAGCAATCAGACAAGAAAAAGAAATAAAAGGCATCCAAACTGGAAAGGAAAAAAAGAAACTGTCACTATATGGAGATGACATATTATGTGTAATCCTAAAGACTTCACCAAAGTTTTTTTGGAATTAATAAATGCATTTAGTGAACTAGCGGGAGAGAAAAATTAATGTACAGAAATCCATGTTTCAGTATACTAATAACAAATGGTAAGGAGAAGAAATTAAGCAAACAACACCATTTGTAATTGCATCAAGAAATTAAGATACCTAGGAATAAACTTAAGCCAGGACGTGAAAGACTTGTATGTTGAAAACAATAACACACTAAACAAAGAAACTGAAAACAACACAAATAAATGGAAGAATATACTGTGCACATAGGTGGGATGCATTAGTATTGTTAAAATGCCCATAATACCCAAAGCAATCTACAGACTCAATGCATTCCCTATCAAAGTACCAATGACATTCTTCTGGGAACTGGAAAAAGTAATTGTAAAATTTGTATGGAACCATAAAAAAACCACCATAGCCACAGCAATCTTGAGAAAGAAAAACAAAGTTGGGAGGTAGCATATTACCTAATATCAAATCATACTACAAAGCGGTAATAATCAAAACCGTATGGTATTGGCACAAAAACAGAAACATAGATCAATGGAACAAAATAAAGATCCCAGAAATAAACCCTAAGTTATACAGTAAGTTAATCTATGACAAAGGCAAGACTATACGATGGGGGAAAAGAGTTTCTTCATTAAGTGGTGCTACAAAATCTTGTCAGATACAGGCAAAAAAGCAAGAAAGAAAAAAACCCCACACCAACGGAAAAAACAAACAAAAAACCCAGACACTGGACCAGTGTCTTACACAACATACAAAAATAAACTCCAAATTGATTAAAGACTTAAATGTAAGACCCGAAACATAAATCTCCCCAGATGAAAATATAGGTAGAAAGCTCTTTGAAATCTGTCTTAGTAATATCGTTTGGAAATGTTCATCTGAACAAGAGTAACAAAAGCAAAAATAAATGAATGGGTCCATATCCTCTGCACAGTGAAGGAAACCATGAATATAATAAAAATCAACCTTCTGAATGGCAAAATATATTCACAGATGATATATCTGATGAGGGATTAATATCAAAAATGTATAAGGAAATCATGAAATTTAGAAACGAAAACAATAAACTGATTAAAAATTGCGTACTGGACACAAACAGCCCTTTCTGCAAAGAAGGTATACAGACGGCCAACAGACATAAGAAAAGACACTCAACATCATTAATCATCAGGGAAATGCAAATCAAAACTACAATGAGGTATCACCTCACCCCAGTCAGAATGACTATTATCAAAAAGAAAACAAATAACAAGTATTGGTAAGGACATGGAGAAAAGGGAACCTTCCTGCTCTGTTGGGGAAAATGTAAACTGGTGAAGCGACTCTGCAAAGTTTATGGAGGGTTTTCACTACTGCATGACCCAGCAATTCCATTTCTGGGTATCTGTCCAAAGAAATCTGAAACACTCCTGCAAAAAAGATATGTGCAACCCTATGTTCTTTGCAGCGGTAATTACAACAACCAAGATATGGAAGCATCCTAAAGGTCCAATGCTAGGTAAATGCATAAGGAAGATATTGGGTACACACACACACACACACACACACACACACACACACACACACACACACACGTGGAATATTACTCAGCAATTAAAAATAAAAGTCTTGCCATGCCATTTGTGACAACATGGATGAACCTAGAGGGTATTATGCTAAATGAAAAAAATGAAGGAGAAAGACACATTGTGTATGAATTCACTAATCTGTGGAATCAAAAAGCAAAAGCTACAAACAAAAACCAAAAACAGTCTTTTTTATTGCTATTGTATATCCTAAACAGAAACACAGATCAAACTAATGATTACCAGAGTGAGGGGGTGGATGGATGGGGGAAAGGGAAACGGGAATATATTGTACTTTGCCCTTATTTTGCATTATAAAGTGTATAATGCACACAGTTTTGCCCAAATTTATGAGGGAAAAATAAGGACGCACAGTATATGAGGTCTGAAATTACATTTGCGAACCCATCCTAGAAAAAGTGCTACATACCCCATTGCTGAATATCACTATGGTCACCTTTGAAGTACTCCCAGGGGAAGCTATGCAACAATGTCAGCACCTACTCCACCCTTCCAAGCAATTTTGGAACTCTCTTTCCGGAATTGCCATCAGAGCTGTCCTCGTGTTACCCTTGATGTTCTGAATGTCATCAAAATGTCTTCCTTTCAATATTTCCTTTCTCTTTGGGTAAAGAAAGTCACTGGGGGCCAGATCAGGTGAGGAGGGAGCGTGTTCCAATACATTTATTTGATTACTGGCTAAAAACTCCCTCACAGACAGTGTTGTGTGAGCTGGTGCATTGTCGCGATGCAAGAGCCATGAATTGCTGGCAAAAAGTTCAGATCATTTATGTCTAACTTTTTCACATGGTCTTTTCAGCACTTCCAAATAGAAAACTTGGTTCAAGTGTTTGTACAAATTCATAATGAATAATCCCTCTGATATCAAAAAAGGGTTAGCAACATCATTTTGACTCTTGATTTGGACTGATGGAAATTTTTTGGTCGTGGAGCATTGGCTGACTTCCATTGTGCAGTTTGACGTGAAATGTTTCAGGGTCGTATTGGTACACTCATGTTTCTTCACCAGAGATAACATGGCCTAAAACATCATCTTCCTCTGCAAAAGGTCTTAGCAAATGTTGACTCTCCTTTGCTTTTGTGCATCGGTGAGCTCCTTTGGGACCTTTTTTGCACACACCTTTCTCATGCCAAGATTTTCAGTTAAGATTTTCCTAACGGTTTCTCTATTTATGTTTACTTGGTCTGCTATGCTTCTCAGAGTCAGCCGACAATTTTGATGCACAATTCGATGAATTTTTGCAATGTTTTTGTCTGTTCTGCTCATCACTGGCCACCCTGACCTCTGTTCATCAGTGATGGGTTTTCTCCCCTCAGAAAAATATTTAATCCATATGTACACAGCCATTTTCTGCATGGCATTATCCCCATAAACTTAGACTAACCATGTTCCTGATTTCACTTCCACTCTTGCCAAGTTGAACATGAAATGTGATGTTTGTTTGTTGTTCTAATTAAAGTTCAGATATTCTCGCGACGGCACCAAAAACATGGAACAACAATAATGAACGCTTCAGCAAGGCACCACTGACACTATCCATCGACACGAACACAGCTGTGAGACGCTGATATGCCCAGGTTATGAAACCTCACCGAGCTGTTTGTACAGGGCTTGCTGCCAATGTAAGCGCACAGTGGCAAGTTTGCAAACTTAATTGTCAGATATCATATATGGGTAGTACTAATTCTGTATCTATGTAAGTAAGTGTTTTTCATTTTTTAAATTTATACTTATGAGTTAAAAGTGTAACTCTAGAAAATATATGTATATTTTATAAAATATATATATATATATATATAAATACCCTGGAATACGATAATCGGTTTTGTTGAACTTACGACGAACTTGCAACAATGAAGAGTTCTTGGTCTTCTGTGATGCGTAAATACCGTAAATTTGTTACCAGTACATAGAATTTCTTGTACCTGGCAATCTGTTTCTGTGTTTTGTAATTGTTGCATAAAATTTCTTGTACCATAATATGTTTGTAAAAATGTTACAATTCCTTTATAATACAAAAAAAAAGTACCTAAATATAAACTAATAAAAATTTGAATTAAAACGAAAATGAAAAGATTTTTTCCCTGAAAGTTTGGGTCAAAAATGTGCATGTGCATTATACACAGAACCACATTACAAACGGCAAAATACAGTAGTTAACAATATTGTGATAACTTTGCATTGTGACTGATGATTAATAGACTTAGAGTGGTGATTATATTGTAAGGTATATAAATGTTGAACCACTATGTCGTACACTTAAGCTAGTATAATGTTGTATGTCACAATACTTAAGTAAATGAAAAATATATAATTTAGAGTTGAATGTACTCCATAAATGAATAAATAAATAAATAAACCCAAGCATTTTCGGGCATAAATGACATAGAGATAATGTAGTAAGTCTAGTATGCTACCCCCGCCCAACAAATTTTGAAGAAAAAGACATTACATTTTTCATTTTCTTGGATTCATTTCAATTGGTATAGCCGCTATGGAAAACAGTGTAGAGGTTCCCCAAAAAATTAAAGATAGAATTACCATATGAGCTATCAATAACTTTTTGGTGTATCTACTCCAAATATCTGAAAACATTTATCCATAAAGAGATACATGTACCTCTATGTTAACAGCAGTATTATTCACGGTGGCCAACATATGGAAACAACCAAAGTGTCTTTTGATAGATGACTGGATAAAGAACATGTGCTCTATATACACTATTCTGTGTATACTATTGTGTTTTCTTATGTGGAATACTATTCTGCCATAAGAAAAGATGAAATACTGCCATTTGCGATAGCATTGATGGCTCTTGAGATTACCATTTTAAATAAATAAGTTACAAAAGTCAAGAACCATATGACTTCACTCATATGTGGGATATAAAACTGAAAGCAACAAAGGAACAAAACCAAACAAACAAAGAAACAAAAACTCACAGACATAGACAACAGTTTAGTAGTTACCAGAGGGTAAGGGGTGAGGCGGGTGGTAGAAGAGGGTAAACGGGGTCAAACATATGGTGATGGTGGGAGAACTGAGTCAGGGTGGTGAACACACGATGTGATATGTAGATGATGAATTGTACACTTGAAACCTATATAATTTTACTAACCATTGTCACCCCAATACATTTAATAAAAGAAAACAAAATAAAAAGGAAACAATGAAGTAACAACAGGACTTCAGTGCAGGACAGATGTAAGGGGCTCAGGGAAGTTTCTAAAGTTGCACATTCACATTAGTTAAAAGAGCTGTCCTACAATTAACTTTTCCTCATTATCATAGTAAACCACCACTCCCCTAGGTGGAGCTTTAAGATGCTAATAAGACATGTGAAATACCATGTAGGTGCACTGCACAGGCACATGGAAGGACCAGCCTCAACATACTTTGCACAGGGGAAGGAAAGAAGAACGGTGGTCCCTAACCGAAGAGCCCATGAAAACTCTGTGCCTGTAAATGTTGTGGGTGCCACATCCACTCTCCCCCAGAGCACATCCCTTGGTACATCAAGCTTTTGCTTTAATTAAATCTTGCTCTCTGCAAAACTATTTCACCCACTTTCTTGATTTCTGAAAGGTGTGTGGACTGCTGTAGCAGTACCCGCATCTGCTAAGATGGGAAAAATATCTGTGAAGGGAGAAAAGGCTTACTTAGACAAATTAACAAAGTTATTAAAATGTAAAGTGCTTAATGTCTATGATTATTCGTTGTATTATGATTCACTGGCAGATACTTTATGAAAAATACTTTATTATGTGCCAGTCTCAAAGATTTAATGAACATCAGTTTCATGAATTTTTGTCAGAAACAGGAGCTGTGCACACACTGATTTGCCCTGTGGCTTAGCAAAGGTGAAGCTGTATTGCAAATTCTGGAGCACTCAGGGTTGAGACAGAAACTCTTTCTGAAGGAGAGGAACGACCATCAGCCATTGTTAACTGGTCATGAAAATTTTGTTGCAATCTTCATAATGATTCTTTTAAAAATTCAACCTAATATTACAAGCAAAATTTGTACTACACAGTGAAATTATATGGAAGACAATACTTTTTGCATTACAAGTAATATCGAGGTGCTTTATATTCTTCCTGCAGTATTAAAAATTAGCCAAGAATCTCGGTATGTGAAATTACAGCTCTAACACCATTTTTCAAACCTTCGTGCAAGTGCAGAGAACATTTCCACATTGCCAAGACATTTGTGCAATTCAGAAGTTTCCAAATGACCTTCAATAGGAAAGGATTAATTTGCAATGCAATGAAATGTGAAACAAAAATGTCAAGTAAAAAAAAACTAACAGAACTCTGTAAATGCCTTCCAACCAATTAATATAGTCAATAAAATATGCTCATAGATTTGACGGCAGTATTTAGTAGTACCTACTGTGTGAAAAGACACTTTTAAAGATAAAATATATACAACGTCATTGCAGAATAACTTTAACAGATGTGTATTTATAGTTGATTTTGATGATAGGGAATGCTGACTTTGACCCCAACAAAATGAAATTTTATTCCCTGTTATAAAAAAAAATAAAGCTGTACTCAATTATTATATACTTTGACTTTTATCAATAACAAAAATCATGAAAATTATTTTTTTTAATTTTATGTGGGTACCTGCATAATATCTTCAATCTAACCTGTTGGCTTATAAAGCCTAAAATCCTTAACTATTTAACCCTAGAAAGATTAGAAAGTTTCTGAATTCCATTTTAGAAAATGTAACAAAATGGGATAGATTAAAATATATCAGTGCATCATATATTTTAAGTGTTTTCAATAAAAATTTTTATTACACATAGGAAGAATATTAGTTCATGACACGATATAGGTCTTAATGTAACCATGGTGAAAAAAATTTGAAACATCGTCAGTGGGATCGAGACAAAGCCGTTAAACTGCCTTAAGTTCATTCACTCACTGAGTAACTTACTGACCCCTTCCCAGATTAAGTTTTTCTGTTTTGGTGTTTACATATAAAAAGGATAAAAGGTACATTGAGAAAGCAAATTAATACTCTCAGGTCAATTATAAGAGAAATCACAAGTATTTTTACCTATGAGAAAATTTGAAAATCTCTTTGGCTTTAATTATTACAAGTGGGAAGCAACTAGTTGTGCGTAAATGTTTCACATTAGAGTAACTCTTTAATTTCAATTATACAAGATACATTAGATCATAAAAATAACCTGGTGTTCGACTCCCTGGAACTTTCATGTATAGCTGAACGGTATTCATGCCCAGTATGGTGTGACCAAGGTGGCTGAGAAGATTTCCTGCTGACACGACCCGCACAAAGGCAGGAAGTTTAGTCAGCTCATGTAGCTGCAACTTCCACCTGAAATAAAATAACAGATCAAAAGTGTAACCTTGCATGAAATATTTATGAGAATTAACTATGTTCTCGAAAATCTTGTGATCTAATCAGAGAACACTTAAATCTCTAAGTATTATACTTTCAAGGTCAAAAGTCCTAATGTTTAACTTTTAAAAAGTCCTAAAACAAACAGAGATAATGGAAAGAACAATATTTATAATTATCTTGTAAAGAAAATAAATAATTTCTAATTTTTAAGGTTTTGGCATCCTTTGGTAACAAAAATCTTTAATTCAAACCTAATAAAAAATATTTCAAAATGTAACTGCTTTTAGCTAATGTTACCATTAAAAACAAAAAGACTAGGGATGAAAAGAAAACCCCAAATTAGGCATTTTCCAATTTTGCAATCCAATTTGTACTTCATGTAAATAGAACTGGAGGGCTTACTTTTTGTCGTCAGAGAGGTCAATGTTGGTCCCAAATTTTATGGTTTTAAACGGTCCTTTCCTTCTCTTTCCTGAACTTAAAAAAAATAAAATTAAATTAAATACATGCCTTTTGGACAGACCTGCTGTGTGCACACTACAAAATTACTTACAAATCTGAAGATGTGGATTCATTATCTGAATATTCTTTATGGTGCATCCTTTTCTCATTTTCTTCCTATATATTAAGCATAAACATTCATGAATAGTACTCTATTTCAGGCTACAATTTTTATTGCATAAGTGAATAAAATAGTCATATCTTCATGAGTTATTGCCTATAATTTGAAAACTATGTTTCTATAAGCACATTTCACAAAAAATATCTTCAATGACCACACTAAGTTAGGAATCATGAAAAGTCAAGCCAAATGGCACGGTATCAACCTCATGTATGAGCCACAAAATTAATATTATGAAACCCAGTTATTATGCAATTAAGAAAAACATGTATCCATTGTGGCCCAACAGACATTATAAATGGTAGATGAATTTTATTTGAAATGGTGTCAACTTGAAAGAGAACTGAAAAATAAAAATAATATATAAAACTTGGTAATTTTTTAGGAAGAAGAAATTCTGTAAGCATGTACTCCTAAGAACAAGACTTTATATCCTATTTCAAACACAGGACAAATTCTGTTTTTTTCAACTGACATCTTCTGTAAAAATCTATAGTTTCTTATATTTGCCACATGTTCGACAAGATTTTTTAAAAATTAAAGCAAAATTAGGGATTAAATATCAGTTACTTATAAATGCCAAGCAAAAGCACACCTTCTAAACTGGCAGTAGTATGTTTACATATAAATACAAATATTCACATCTAAAGATGTATATGATTTAAAAAAATTAAGATTTTTGTATTAGTACTTCTAATTATTTTCTTTCATCATCCCGACCTTGCCTGTGCGGATTACGGGAACAAAATTATGGGCATTTAAAATAAGTTCTTCATAGTCTAAATTTTAGACACAATAATGTCTATAAAAATAATAAAACATTTACATAGCACTAGTAAAAAATTAAACGCTAAGTAAAAATGTATGTTAATATCCTGACACGTGTGGCAATATAATTCAAAGAGGAAGCAGTGTGAGACAATTGGAGATGCATTTAAAAGAATGAAGTTGGAGCTTTATCTTTTACCATATTGTAAAATACTCAAAATGGATCAATGACTTACATGTAAAAGATATAAGTATAAACCTCTTACAGTAGGAGAAAGATAGGAGTAAATCTGCACAACCAAAAGTAAGGTTGCCTGACACCAAAAGCAACCAAACAGTAAGACTCCATCAAAATTAAAAACTTACGCACTTCAAAGGACCATCAATAAGTGTAAAGAGAACTCACAGGTTAGGAAAATTAATTATAAGGCACTTGTTCAGGCATGTAAAAAGCTTAGAAGTAGCCTAACAAGTAAAAACCCAAAGAAATGAAAACAATCAACAATTCTCAGATTAATAAGAGAAGTGAGAATACAGGGCAAACTGCTGGCTCCAAAATGGTTAATAATGAAAATCACAACAGCAGCAGAACTTCCTAGGATACTAATTGAAAGACTGAAGGAGATTCAGTGTGGACTTTCCTAAAAGTTAAAAACTCCAGTGGGACACACTAACACGGGTACCCCGAACACTACTGTGATTTTTACCTGCAGGACTTAGACTAGATTCTCATATACAACACCACAGGAAAGTCCTGCCTTTTGCAAGAAGAGAGAAAAAGTAACTCTTCTGAAACAAACCAGAGCAGCCTGTTCTCCTTAACAAGGTATGCCCTCAAGAAAAACTACTCATCAAGCACCGCACCTTCTGAGATTTTACCAGTGCCTACCTAACTATCCACAAAGAAGGGAAATTAAAGTGAGGGTGCGGGAACCAAACTAAGAAGCACCAGCGAAGTTCACAGTATAGAGGCACAGGCTCGCTATATAACAGAGATGTAGTCATAGTACTACAGAATACCTCCACTACCCCAGCACTTTAGCAACATATCACTAAAAGCCTATTTACATCAGCTCTTTTTACCCAGTACATCATGTCCTTCTTTCAACAAAAATATTACAAGTTTTATACTGAAAGGCAGAACCATCAAACTTGTCTTAGACATGGGATAAACACAGGAATTATCAGACCAGGAATTTAAAGAAATTATGCTAATAAACAAAAGATTCTGACTGGTAAAGTAGAAAACATGTTAGAATAGATGGGAGATATAAGCAGAAAGATGGCAATTTTTAAAAGAAACAAAAAGAAACACCAGAGGTTAAAAATACTAAAGAAATGAAGAATGCTTTTGGCTTATTAGTTGAGTGGATACAACTCAGGAAGAATTTCTGAGTTTGAGACTATTTCAAAAGAAACTTCCAAATCACAAAAGCAAAGAGAGAGAGAGAGAGAATAAAAAGAAACCAGAATAGAACATTGAAGAACTATGGGAAAACTTGAAAAAATGTAGAATAGAGATACTAGCAGTAGAGAAGGAGAAACTAATGAACAAAAGATACATTTAATAAACGATTGAGAGTTTTTGAAAATTAGACATAGACATCCACCCAAAGACCATGGAAGCTCAGAGTAAAATCAAACAGGATAAATGCCAAAAACCTAAATGCAGGCATATAATGTTCAAACTGTACAAATGCCCAGATAAAGAAAATATTCTGAGAAAGAAAACCTTTCTTACATTAAATCAAACATAAAAATTAACATTCAATTTCTGTTCAAAAAACATATAATGAGGAAGAGTGAAATAATCAGAGTTGCAAGGAAAAAAGAAATCATACTAGAATTCTGTACCCTAAGATATTATCCAATAAGAGTGAAGGAAAAGCTCTTTTTTGTAGTGCCGGTCGGCTGCTTCAGGTTGAAGCTGAACATCGCTTTCCCATCGGCTGGCTGCCAGAAGTTCACTGAAGTGGATGATGAAAGCAAACTTTGTACATTTTATGAGAAGCGCATGATCACAGAAGTTGCTGCTGATGCTCTGGATGAGGAATGGAAGCGTTATGTGGTTCGAATCAGTGGTCGGAACGACAAACAAGGTTTCCCCATGAAGCAGGGTGTCTTGACCCATGGCCATGTCCGCCAGCTTCTGAGTAAGGGATATTCCTGTTATAGAACAAGGAGGACTAGAGAAAGTGCAAATCTGTTCCGGATTGCATGTTCTCAACTTGGTCATTGTACAAAAGGGAGAGCAAGGTATTCCTGGTCTCACTGATACTACTGTGCCTCGTCGCCTGGGGCCCAAAAGAGCTAGCAGAATCCGCAAACTTTTCAATCTCCTTAAAGAAAATGATGTCCGCCAGTATGTTGTGAGAAAGCCTCTAAACAAAGAAGTTAAGAAACGTAGGACTAAAGCACCCACGATTTGGCGTCCTGTTACTCCATGTGTCCTGCAACACAAACGACGGCGTATTGCTCTGTAGAAACAGTGTACTAAGAAAAATAAGGAAGAGGACACAAAATATGCTGAACTTTTGGCCAAGAGAATGAAGGAAGCCAAAGGAAAACGCCAGGAACAGATTGCCAAGAGGATGCAGGAGGTCCTCTCTGAGAGTTTCTACCTCTAAGTCTGAGTCCAGTCAAAAATGAGATATTCCAAGTGTAACAACTAAAGATCAGACATAAAAATAAAAATAAAAAGTGAAGGAAAAATAAAGACTTTTTAAGATAAACAAAAATTTCGAGAATTTGTTTCTAGAAATACTACCCTGCAAGAAAACTTAAGTTTTGTATAGAAGGAAATTGATATAGCTCAGAAACTCTGATATGCATAAATTGATACAACTGACATATAACATTGTATTGTCCTTAGGTGTCCGATAAACAATTTGATACATGTATGTATTGCAAAATGATGAAAATATTAGTTTACATACATTTTACATAATTACATTTTCTGTGATGGGACTTTTAAAATCCATTCTCTTAGCAACTTTCAAGTGTGTGATACAATATTAACTGTAGTCACCATGCTGTACATTACATCTCCAGGACTTTTTACCTTACAAATGAAAAGTTTAAACCTTTTGACCACCATCACCCATGTTGCACACTTCTACACTCCCCAACCCACCCACCCCCAAATTCTGGCAACCACCAATCTGTTCTTTATGATTTTTTTCTTATTCCACATATAAATAAGATTATACATTATTTGTTGTTTTCTGACTTATTTCATTTAGCACAATGCCCTCAAGCTCCATCCAAATTGTTGCAAATAGCAGGATTTTTTTTTAAATGGCTGAATAATATTCCATTGTACCACTGACACTCGAACAATGTCGGGGTTAGGGGTGCCAACTCCCACACAGTCTGGGTACGACTTTTGACTCCCCCAAAAGTTAACTACATGTTTATATGGGGATTGGTTCCAGGATCCCAGTGAATACCAAAATTCATGATGCTCAAGTCCCTTATAGTAAGTGGCACAGAACAATGCACTGAGTTGGCCCAATGGATCTGTGAATTACCAACAGGAGGTCGAAAATACCGTTTTCAATTCAGGTTTGGTCGAGTCTGTGACGTGAAGCCTGAGAATATAGAAGTCGATTGTATGTTTATTGAAAACATTTCAAATATAAAGTGGACCTATGCAGTTCAGACCCATGTTGTTCAAGGGTCAACTGTGTGCATCCACATACACACACATACCACATTTTCTTTATCTCTTCATCTTTGATGCTCTTTTAGTTAGCTTCTATGCCCTGGCTATTATACATGTTACAGTGCACAAAGGGGCACAGATACCCTTTCAAGATACTGATTTTTGTTTCCTTTAGATATAATACTCAGAAGTGTGATACTGGATCCTATGGTCATTCTATTTTTAGTTTTTTGAGAAGTCTAAATACTGTTTTCCATAGTGGCTGCAATAATTTACATCCGCACCAACCATGCAGAGGGATCTTTTTCATCCACATCCTCACCAACACTTATCTGGTCTTTTTGATGACAGCTATTCTAACAGGTATGAAGTGATACCTGTGAGGTTTTTGATTTGCATTACCCTGGTGATTACTGATGGTGAGAATCTTTACATGTACCTGTTGGCCACTTTATGTCGTCTTTGGAAAAAATCAATTGAGAGTCTTTGCTCATTTTTAAATTCGATTTTTTTTTTCTATAGAGTTCACAACATATTTTACCTATTAACTCCTTTTCAGATGTAAGAGTTACAAATATTTTCTCCCATTCAGTAAGTTGCCTTTTCATTTTGATAACCATTACCTTTGCTGTTTAGAAGCTTTTTAATTTTAATGCAGTCACATTTATTTTTGCTTTCGTGTCTTCACAAAAAAAATCATTGATAAGACTGATGTCAAGGAGTTTACCTCTATGTTTTCTTCTAGAAGTTTGATGGTTTCAGGTCTTTATGTTCAACTTTTTAATCTATTTTGAGTTGACTTTTGTGTATGGTGTAAGATAGTGACCCAGTATTTTTGTTATGCTTAATTGATCTAACATATTATAATTAGCTCACAATAATAGCAATGAGGTTTTCGATTATGTAGTCTTATATACAAATGCTTATGTATAGGTGAAACGAATGACACCAATGATTCAAGGAATAAGAGGAAAAAAATTAGGTATACTGTGCTACTATAAAATAGCTGTACAACACCGGCAGCTATACATCTGAAAGGATAAGTGGATTAGTTCTAAATGTGCATTGAAATCCTCAGGGCACAAATTAGTATAATTTTATTATTTTTAAAAAGATTTTAATTAAAATACAGCTATGTAACACACAATATTATGTTAATTTTAGGTGTACACCATCGTTAGGCAACACGTATATACCTAAAGAAGTGATCACACCATGGGAAGTCCAGCAACCATCTGATCCAGTGTTATGCTATCACAATATTATTGACTATATTCCCCATGCTGTACATTAGAGCCTACGACTTATTTGTTTTATACCTGGAGATTTGAACTTCTTATTCCCCTTCACCTCTCCTTCCCCATTTAAAAATGTTCAATTACAGTTGACATTCAATATTATTTTATATTAATTTCAAATGTATAGCATAGCGGTTAGACATTTGAACAGTTTAAGATTCACCACCCCCACCCACGAATCTAGCACCCACCTGGTACTATGTATAATTATTACCATATTCTTGACTATATTCCCTATGCTTTACTTTACCATGACTATTTTGTAACCACCAATTTGTACTTCTTAATCCTTTCTCGCATTTCACCCTGTCCCCCCCTCCCATCTATCATCCTGATATATCTAGTACCCTGTAGTACCCTATTGTATAACTGACACTATACAGTTATACAACAGTATTGACCATATTCCTCATGCTATACTCTACATCCCCATGACTACTTTATAACAAACAATTTTTATTTCTTAATCCCGTCCCTCTTTTCACATATTCCCAACCACCCTTCTGTCTGGAAACCATCAAAATATTCTGTGTATCTGTGAGTTTGTTTGTATATTTTGTTCTTTAGATTCCAAATGTGAAATCGCATTGCATCTGTCTTTGTCTGACACATTCCACTCAGCCCAATTCCCTCCAGGTCCATCCATGCTACCACAGATGACGAGAACCAATTCCCTTCCACAGCTGAGCCATATTCCACTGTATATGTGTAGCACCACCTCTTTATCCATTCAAATCACTGACACCCAGGCTGCCACCACATCTTGGTCATTGGAAACAACACTGCAATGACCATCACACGTCCCCTCAAAGTAGTGTTTTGGGTTTTTTTGGATGAATACCCAGAAGTGGGATAACTGGGTCCTTCTTTGTCTCTTGTTATAGCCGTTGACTTAAAGTCTATTTTGTCTGGTAGAAGCATTTCTGTCCCACTTTTTTCTTTTTTCATTTCCATTTTCAAGAAATATCTTTTTTCCCAATTCTTTACTTTCAATCTATGTGTCTTTTGATCTGAAGAGACTGTCTTGTAGGCAGCATATGTCTTGTTTTCTTATCCATTCAGCCACCTGATCTTTTGATTGGCGCATTTAATCCACTTACATTGAAAGTAATTGTTGACAGGTATATAGTTATTGCCATTTTATTATTCATATTTTTTATTTTATTTATTTATTTATTTATTTATTTATTTATTTATTTATTTATTTATTTTTTGGTCTTAAATAAGTTCCTCTCGCATTCCTTATAATACTGGTTTAGTGATGAAGAACTCCTTTAGCTTTTTCTTTTCTGGGGAGCACTTTATCTGTCCTTCAATTCTAAATGGTAGCCTTAGCTGTGTAGATTAGTCTTGGGTGTAGGTCCTTGCTTTTCACCATTTTGAATATTCCCTGCCAATCCCTTCTGGACTGCCAAGTTTCTGTTGAGAAATAAGCTGAGAGTCTTATGGGAGCTCCCTCATAGATAACTAACTGCTTTTCTCTTGCTGCTTGGGGATTCTCTCTTTGTCTTTAAACCTTTGCCATTTTCATTATGATGTGACTTGACGTGCGCTTGTTTGAGTTCATCGTGTTTGGGATTCTCTGTGCTTCCTGGGCTTGTATGTCTATTTCCTTCACCAGGTTAGGGAAAGTTTCCATCATTATTTCTTCATGTACATTTTCAATTCCTTGCTTTCTCTCTTCTCCTTCTGGTACCACTACAATGTGAATGTTGGTATGCCTCATGTTGGTCCCAGAGGCCTGTTTAACTCTCCTCATTTTTTTGGATTCCTTGTTATTTTTTGCTGTTCTCATTGGGTGTTTTCTACTACCTTTTCGCAACTGCTGATTTGATTCTCTGCTTCATCTTATGTACTCTTGATTCCCTCTAATATTTTCTTCATTTCAGTTATTGTATTTTTTTTTTCTGACTGGTTCTTATTATGTGTTCTATCTCCACTTTTATGTTTCCTCTTTGTTGATATTCTCCCTGAGATCACTGAGCATCCTTATAACCAGTGTTTGGAACTCTGTCTGGTAAGATGGCCTGTCTCCATTTCGCTTAGTTCTTTTTCTGAAACTCTCTTCTGTTCTTTTACTTGGGACATGTTTCATTGTGTCCCCATATTGGCGGCCTCCCTGCTCCCTGTCTTTGTCTCTATGTATTAGGTAGGACTGCTTATTAGTGGCCTTATTTTGTAAATGTCTTGTCACACCCAGTGGTCCAGTTTCCCTTGTAACCAGAGCCTGGTGCTCCAGGTGTGTCTCTGTGTGGGTTGTGTGTGCTTGCTGTTTGCACGTCAATGGGAAGGGTTGACCCTCAGGCTGATTGGTTGTGAGAACTGGTTGTGACTACAGTAGGGGAGCTGTGGTATGAGGGCTGACCCTACAGAGCAGGGTTTGCTTCGGGGCTCTGGCGCCTGCCCAGTCTGCCCGTTGTGTGTGTTTTTCTTGGAGCCACTCTGTCCAGTCATAAGCTGGCCACTGGGTCTACCAGTCTCAATGCGGCTTCTTCTGTATGTCCGTAGTTGTAGGCTTCAGTTCAGCTAGACTTCAGGTGATTCTTAATAATGGTGGTTCTGTGGTTTAGTTGTAATTGATGTGGTCCTGAGAGACATGAGCACAGCGTTTGCCTACACTGCCATCTTGACCACAAATCCAATCAAACTGCATAATTTTAAATAGAAGTACAACTTCTACACTAAGAAAGGAGAGAAAAAAATTTGCTCAATTAGAATTTAAAAAGGCGGACACAGTATAATAAAAAACTAGAATGAAAAATAACTAAAACAAATAGTAACAAAATGGTAGATATTAATCCAACTAATCAATAATCACCATGAATGTAAATGGTCTCAATACCCCAATTAATAGACAGAGTGTATAAAATATTAACAGTCAAAGGCAGCTGGGTCTATAAGAAAACCACATCATATATAAAGATAAATATATGTTAAAAATAAATGCATACAGAAAGCTAACACTAATCAAAGGAAAATCGAAGTATTTAATTGCAGATAGATTAACCTTTTGAAGACATTATTAAGAACAAAGTGGGCCATCAATCCAAAAAGAGGACATGGCCCTAGTAAACATCTATGCACCCAACACAGAAGCACCTAAATATATAAAATAAATACTGCCTGACATAAAGGCAGAGATCAAGAGTAACACAATCATAATAGGGGACTTCAACACCCCAGTGATACAAAGAAACAGATCTTCCAGACAGAAAATCAACACAGTAATAGTGGACTTACATAACCCACTAGACCACATGGATTCAATTGATATTTTTAGAGCATTTCATTCCAAAGCAATAGAATATACATTATTCTCAAGTGCACATGGAACGTTTTCCAAGATAGACCACATGTTAAGCCACAAAACATATCTCAATAAATTTAAGAAGACTGATTATCTCATAAAGAGTCTTCTCTGACCACAGTGGCATGAAACTAGAAATCAATCACAAGAAAAAAGAAAAAACTGAAAAACACACAAACACATGGAGAATAAACATGCTACTAAATAATGAATGGGTAAACAATAAGTTCAAAGAAGAAATGAAAAGATATCTTGAAACAAATGAAAATGGCAACACAATGACCCAAATCTGTGAGACAAAGCAAAAGCAGTCCTAAGAGGGAAATTCATAGCAATGCAGACCTACCTCAAGAAACAAGAAAAGTGTCAAATCAACTGTCTATTTTTACATCTAAGGGAAGGGATCCGGAAAAACAAACAACAAACAAACAAGAACCAGCAAACAGGGACGTCATTGGAATGGCGGCAGCGGGGCGCACTTTTCGAGTTCTCCTCCGGATCTTATCACAAACGGGACATCTATAACCCTTCAAAGGACTCTTTGCTCATCACACAGAACAGCTAAGAGACTTGTGCAAGGATTACTTGAAGGTGGGCAAATTGGGCGAGCAGGGGAAGAGGGAATGTAGCAGAGTGGAGACGTGGCCACATCTGAAGCGGTGGAAACGCCGACGGCATCCACAGCTGCAGAGATGCAGGGGATCCCAGGATGGAACAGAGAACACAAAAGCCAGGAGGTGGGCTCTTTTCCTGCATCCCACAGCTGATTTCTCCCGCCAAGGGGGCAGCCAGTTGGGCCCTAGGTTGCACAAAGGACACAAACTCCAACTCTGGGCCCCTCTCCCTGCTTTTCCAATCCTACCCCCGCCTTCCAGAGATTTAAACTGGCTCCTGAACTGAGGAGTAGTGTCAGATTACAGAGGAGCCTTAGTGTTTAGGCTCTGGGAAGACCGGCGTGCAGCTCTGACCCAGGGAAGAGGCTGGGAAGAGTGATTTTTGCTGGGCTAGGAGAGAAGAAGCTCCTCCACCCCCAGCCACCACCTTTTCTGTCCTGCAGGCGGAGTGTGACACGGCTGGGCTGGAAGAGAGAAGACCCCTCCATCCCCAGCCCCCACCCTTTCTGTCCTGCCTAGGGCAGGGCAATTACAACTGCGGAGGCACACCCAGGGATCAGCAGTAGGTGGCAGATGCAGCTCTGGGCTTTCAGCAGCTCAGAAATCTCCTGCCCGCCACACACACTCACACACACACACACACACACACACACACACACGAAGAAGTGCCCTAAGACTCAGGAGAACTGGACACAGGGCTGGTGGTGCTTCTCTCAGTGCGCATAGGTGCAGACAAGAGCGGAAACTGCACTGACTTTGTAGAAACTACCATCCAGACCCCTCAGCCCCACGCATCTAACTCTGCAGTGTCACTCTGGACACCAGGTGACTGGCTCTGCCTGCACAATACACAAAGGACTCTTTGGTATAGCAGAGGACAACCTGGAGATTACTTGGTGGGCTTAAGCCAAGACTGGTGCTGTTTTTTGGTTTGTTTTTTTTTTTCTTGTTTGTTTTGTCTTTACATCTTTGATGTCTTTGATATCTTTGCCTGTGTTGAGTGGGGGTTGTCGGTTGTTTCTACATGTGAATGTATTTGATTTTTTCTTTGTTGTTGTTGTTGTGCTTGGTGATTTGCTTTGTTCTGAAATTGCCCTACCAGGGCCCAGCTTAAGAGACACAAGATTCAACACACCCAGAGGCCAACTCCAGACCAAACCAGAGTACTACTGGGTTTGACCTACAAGTGACACACCCAGAGGGAATTCCCTACAGACACAAGAGCCCACAGAGGCCAAACCACATTTAAGCAGTCAACCCTCACGCAACAGAACATCCTGCGGTGGGCAGAACCAAGTCTCACAACTAGTCAGCCTAGGACTTAACCTCACCTACTCACAAGCGAAAAGCAATTAAAGATCTTCTTTAACAAGACAATATAAAAAACGCAAGAATCACCTTTGGAGCATATGCAGAGCAGAAGAACGAAGTAGTCAAATACAAAGGACACATACTGCATAAGATAACCCAGCAAGAACTAAGAACTCTAGGGGACCTACCTAATACATCAAAGCAAACACTGGGAGTCAGCCAGCATGGGAAAACAAAGAAACGTGTCCCAAATAAAAGAACAGAAGAAACTTCCAGAAATGGAACCAAATGAAACAGAGGTAACCAACCTATCAGAGACAGAGTTCAGAACACTGATGATAAGAATGTTTAAGAAGCTTAGAGATGACATAAAGAAGGATGTAGAAATCATAATGAACAACCAGTTAGAACTAAAGAACACAGTTACTGAAATAAAGAACTCACTTGAAGGAATTAACAGCAGGTTAGATGAAGCAGAGGATCGAATCAGCGACTTAGAAGACAAGTTAGCAGAGATCACCCAAACAGAACAACAGAAAGAAAAAAGAATAAAAAACAATGAAGATGGTTTAAGAGACCTCTGGGATAACATCAAGCACAACATAGGAATACCAGAAGGTGAAGAGAGGAAGCAAGGGATTGAGAACATATTTGAAGTAATAATGTCCGAAAACTTCCCTAACCTGATGAAGGAAACCAACATACAAGCCCAGGAAGTGCAGAGAGTTCCAACCAGGATAAACCCAAACAGGTCCACACCAAGACACATTATAGTTAAAATGGCAAAGGTTAAAGACAAAGAGAGAATCCTAAAAGCAGCAAGAGAAAGACAGAGGGTTACATACAAGGGAACTCCCATAAGACTATCAAATGACTTTTCTACAGAAACATTGAAGGCCAGGAGGGAGTGGCAGGAGATACTCAAAGTGATGGAAAACAAAGGCCTACAACCTAGATTGCTTTATCCAGCAAGGCTATCATTTAAAGTTGATGGAGAGATAAAGAGCTTCCCAGAAAAGAATAAGCTAAAGGAATTTATTACCACCAAGCCAGCATTGCAAGAAATACTAAAAGGACTTCTGTAAATAGAAGAAAGATGAAAACACTCTAACTACAAATTTAAAAATGGCAATAACTATGTCCCTATCAATAATCACTTTAAATGTAAACAGATTAAATGCTCCAATCAAGAGACACAGGGTGGCTGAGTGGATAAGAAAGCAAGACCCTTGTGTATGCTGTATACAAGAGTCTCACCTCAGATCAAAAGACACACACAGGCTGAAAGTGAAGGGTTGGAGTAAGATACTTCATGCAAATGGAAATGAGATAAAAGCTGGAGTTGCAATACTTATTTCTGACAAAATAGACTTTAAAATGAAAAAAATATTAAAAAACAAAGATGGGCACTATACAATAATAAAAAGATCGATCCTACAAGAGGACATAACCCTAGTAAACATTTATGAACCCAACATAGGAGCACCTAAATATATAAAACAGATATTGACTGACATAAATACAGAGATCAACAGTAACACTATCATAGTAGGGGACTTCAACACACCTCTAACAACAGGGGATGGGTCTTCCAGACAGAAAATCAATATGGAAACAACAGCCTTAAATGACACATTGGACCACTTGGATTTAATGGATATTTTCAGAGCATTTCACCCCAAAGCTGCAGAATACATGTTCTTCTCCAGCGCACATGGAATATTTTCCAAGATAGACCATATGTTAGGCCACAAAACAAGTCTTGATAAATTTAAGAAAATTGAAATCATACCAATTGTCTTCTCTGACCACAGTGCTATGAAATTAGAAATGAACTACAGGAAAACACTGGAAGACACACCAATTCATGGAGGTTGAATAACATGTTACTAAATAATGAACGGGTCAAGCAGGAGATCAAGGAAGAAATCAAAATTTATCTCGAGACAAACAAAAATGAAAACACGACGACCCAAAATCTATGGAATGCTGCGAAAGCAGTCCGTAAGAGGGTAATTTATACTATTGCAGGCCTACTTAAAGAAACAAGAAACATCACTAATCAACAGTTTATCTTCACAGTTAAGGGATCTGGAAAAACAACAGCAAAATAAGCCCAAAGGGAGTACAAGGAAGGAGATAATAAATATCAGAGCAGAAATAAATGAACTAGAAACCAAAGAAAACAGAGAAGATAAACAAAATTGACAAACCTTTAGCCAGACTCATTAAAAAAAAGAGAGAGGACCCAAATTAATAAAATCAGAAATGAAAGAGGAGAAGTGACAACAGACACCGCAGAAATACAAAAATTTTAAGAAATTACTATGAGCAACTATATGCCAACAAATTTGACGATCTGGAAGAAATGGACAATTTTCTAGAGGTGTACAACCTTCCAAGGCTAACTCAAGAAGAAACAGAAAACCTGAATAGACTGATTACCACCAGGGAAATTGAATCAGTAATCAACAATCTCCCAACAAACAAAAGCCCTGGACCAGATGGCTTTACAGGTGAATTTTACAAAATGTTCAAAAAAGAATTATCACCTATTTTCCTCAAGCTCTTCCAAAAAATCCAGAAGGAGGGGAGACTCCCAAAAATTTTTTCGAAGCCACTATCACCCTGATCCCAAAATCAGACAAAGACACCGCAAAAAAAGAAAACTACAGGCCGATATCTCTAATGAACATATATGCAAAAATCCTCAACAAAATATTAGCGAACAGAATTCAGCAATACATTAAAAAGATCATACACCATGATCAAGTGGATTTCATCCCTGGTATGCAAGGGTGGTTCAACACACGCAAATAAATAAATGTGATACACCACATTAACAAAATGAAAAATAAATATCACATGATCATATCGATCGATGCAGAAGAAGCATTTGATAAAATCCAGCAGCCATTTATGATAAAAACCCTTAAGAAAGTGGGAATAGAGGGATCATATCTCAACATAATAAAGGCCATATGTGATAAACCCACAGCTAACATCATATTCAATGGGGAAAAGCTAAAACCATTCCCCCTGAGATCAGGAACAAGGTAAGGTTGCCCACTTTCTCCACTTCTATTCAACATACTGCTAGAAGTTCTAACCACAGCAATCAGACAAGAAAAAGAAATAAAAGTCACCCAAATCGGTAAGGAGGAAGTAAAATTGTCATTATATGCAGATGACATGATACTATATAAAGAGAACCCTAAAGACTCCACCAAGAAACTATTAGAGCGGATAGATGAATTTAGTAAAGTAGCAGGATACAAAAATAATATTCAGAAATCAGTTGTATTTGTATATACCAATAATAAAACATCAGAAGGAGAAATTGAAAAAGATCCCATTTACAATTGCTTCAAATACTATAAAATACCTGGGAATAAATTTAACCAAAGAAGTGAAAGATCTGTACTCAGAAAATTATAAGACACTGAAGAAAGAAATAAAAGAAGATACAAATAGATGGAAACATATACCACGTTCATGGATAGGAAGAATTAATATAGTTAAAATCTCCATACTGCCTAAGGCAATATACATATTCAACGCAATTCCTATCAAAATACCAACGACATTTTCCACAGAAATAGAACATATAATCCTAAAATTGATATGGGACCGTAGAAGACCCCGGATAGCCTCAGCAATCTTGAGAAATAAGAACAAAGTGAGCGGTATAACAATACCTGACATCAAATTATACTACAAGGCTACAGTAATCAAAACAGCATGGTACTGGCATAAAAACAGACCCATAGATCAATGGAACAGAATAGAGAGCCCAGAAATAAATCCATGCCTATATGGCCATTTAATCTACAACAATGGAAGCAAGAATGTACGGTGGGGTAAAGACAGTCTGTTTGATAAATGGTGCTGGGAGACCTGGACAGACACAGGCAAAAATGAAGCTGGACACCTCCTTACACCATATACAAAAATAAATTCAAAATGGCTTAAAGACTTAAATGTAAGATCTGAAACCGTAAAATTCCTAGAAGAAAATAGGAAGAAACTTCACAGACATTACCCAGAGTAAGATTTTTACTGATATATATCTTTACGCGAGGGAAGTAAGAGAAAAAATAAACATGTGGGATTACATCAAACTAAAAAGTTTTTTCACAGCATAGGAAATCATCAATAAAACACAAAGGGACCCTACTGAATGGGAAAAGATATTTGCCAATGATATATCTGATAAGGAGTTAATATCACAAATTTATAAAAATCTCACTCAACTCCAAAAAAACGAACAACCCAATTAAAAAATGGGCAGACGACATGAAGAGACATTTTTGTAAAAAGGACATACAGATGGCAAACAGACATATGAAAAAATGTTCAAACTCACTAATCATTAGAGAAATGCAAATAAAAACTACAATGAGATACCACCTCACCCCTGTCAAAAAGGCTATCATCAAAAAATCAACAAACAACAACTGTTGGCGCGGATGTGGAGAAAAGGGAACCCGTGTGTACCGTTGGTGGGATTGCAGATTGGTGCAGCCACTATGGAAAACAGTATGGAGGTATCTCAAAAATCTGAAAATGGAACTACGTTATGATCCAGCAATCCCACTCCTAGGTAGCTATCCAGAGAAATCCAAAACTCTAATACAAAAAACTGTATACACTCCTATGTTTATTGCAGCACTATACACAATAGCCAAGACATGGAAACAACCGAAATGCCCATCGGTAGATGACTGGATTCAGAAATTATGGTACCTTTATACCATGGAGTATTATGCAGCCATAAAGAAGAAAGAAATCTTACCATTTGCAACAACATGGATGGACCTAGAGAACACTATGTTAAGTGAAATAAGTCAGACAGAGAAAGACAAATACCATATGATCTCACTTATATGTGGAATCTAATGAAAAGAATAAGTGAGTGAACTAATCAGAAACTGTTTTGGAGACATAGAGGAAAAACTGAGGGTTGCTAGATGGGAGGAGGGTGGGGATAAGGGGAAGGTGAGGGGATTAGAAAACAGTCAGTAACCACAAGATGGTCATGGGATTCTGAAAATTAATTTGGGGAATGTAATCAATAATGTTGTAAAGATTTTGTAAGGTATCCAATGGACACTTGTCTCCTTAGGGAGACCACCTCAGGGATGATGTAGATGCCTGTTCACTGCATTGTACACCTGAAGCTGAAGCTGAACAATAATGAATGTCAACTACAAGTTTGTATATATATGTATATGTGTGTATATGTATGTACTTACAAGAAGCAGAGTACAGCATTAGGAATAGAGACAGTGGAAATGTAATGGCTCTGTGCGATATCAGAGGGTTAGTGGATGGGGGGAGAGGGGTTCACACAATGTGAGGGATATGAAAGATAAACGTCTAAGTATTACTTTGTCTTGTGCACCTGAAACTAATAATAAAAAAAAAACCCCAGCAAACAAAGGCCAAAGTGAGTCCAAGGAAGAAAATAATAAAGATCAGAGCAGAAATAAATGAAATAGAGAGTAAAGAAACAATATAAATGATCAACGAAACCAAGAGCTGGTTTTTTAGAAAGGTAAAATTGACAAACCTTTAGCCAGACTCATCAAGAAAAACAGAGGACACAAATAAATAAAATCAGGAATGAAAGACAAGTGACAAGTGACACCACAGAAATACAAAAAATTTTAAGAAACTACTATGAGCAACTATATACACCAACAAAGTGGACAATCTGGAAGAAATGAATAAATTGCTAGAAACACACTATCCTCCAAGGCTGAATCAAGAAGAAACAGAAAAATCAGAACAGACCAATTACTACCAATGAAATTAAATCAGTAATCAACAAGCTCCCACCAAACAAAAGTCCTGGACGAGACGGGTTCACAGGTTAATTTAACCAAATATTCCAAAAAGAATTAACACCTAGTCTCCTTAAACTATTTCAAAAAATCCAGGAGGAGAAAAGTCTCCCAAGCTCGTTTTACAAGGCCACCATTAAGACAAAGACATTACAAAAACAAAGCAAACAAAACCATAAACAAACAAAAAAACGATAGGGCGATATCTCTAACGAACACAGATGAAAAATTCCTCAACAAAATATTAGCAAACCAAATTCAGCAATACATTAAAAAGATCATACATCACAATCAAGTGGGACTTATTCCTGAGACACAAGGTTGGTACAAATAATGCAAAGCAATTAACGTGATACACCACATAAACAAAATGAGAAATCAAAATCATATGGTCATATCAATAGATGCAGAAAAAGCATTTGACAAAAATCCAGCATCCCTTTATGATAAAAACTCTCATCAAAGTGGGAATGGAGGCAACATATCTCAACATAACAGAGGCCATATGTGACAAATCCACAGCTAATATTATACTTAATGGGGAAAAGCAAAAAGCTTAAGATCAGGAATAAGACAAGGTTGCCCACTTTCACAACTTTCATTCAACATAGTTCTGGAAGTTCTAGCCACAGCAACCAGACAAGAAAAAGAAATAAAAGGCAACCAAATAGGAAGGAATAAGTACAATTGTCATTATTTGCAGATGACATGATATTATATACGGAGAACCCCAAAGAGTCCACCAAAAAACTATTGGAACTGACAAATGAATTTAGTAAAGGAGCAGGATACAAAATTAATATTCAGAAATCGGGTGTGCACTGGATACACCAGAAAGAGGTATTAAGAAAATGATACCATTTGCAACTGTAAAAGAAAATATATTTAGGGCGAGACCGGATGGCTCAGTTGGTTAGAGCGCAAGCTCTCAACAACAAGGTTGAGGGTTCAATTACTGCTTGGGATGGTGGGCTGTGCCCCTGCAACTGAAGATTGAAAACGGTGACTGGACTTGGAGCTGAACTGCGCCCTCTACAACTGGATTGAAGGACTATTTGACCTGGAGCTAATGGGCCCTGGAGAAACACACTGTTCTCCAATATTCCCCAATTTAAAAAAAAAGAATTTAAACAAAACACTTAGGAATAATTTTAACCAAGGAAGTAAAAGACCTGTACGCACAAAATTATAAGACTCAGAGAAGAGAAATTAAAGATAAAAATAAATGGAAACATATCCTGCTCACGGATAGAAGAATAATCTAGTTAAGTTCTCTATACTACCCAAAGCAATACATGGATTCAATGAAATCTCTGTCAAAATACCATTGTCATTTTTCCCAGAACTAGAACAAATATTCCTAAAATTTATATGGAACCATAAAAGACCCCGAATAGCCATGGCAATCCTGAGAAAGAGCAAAGGTGGTGGTATCACACTACCCGATATCAAATTATGTAACTAGGCTATAGTAATCAAAACAGCACAGTATTGGCATAAAAACAGAAACCTAGATCAATGGAACAGAATACAGAGCCCCCAAATAAATTCACACCTATATGGTCACTTAATCTATGACAAAGGAAGCAGGAATTTACATTGAGGTAAAAACAGTCTATTTAATAAATGGTGCTGGGAAAACTGGAAAGATAAATGAAAAAAAAAAACAAAAAAAAACTGGACCAACTTCTTACGCCATATAGAAAAATAAACACAAAATGGACTAAAGACTTAAATGTAAGACACGAAGCTATAACTCTCCCAGAAGAAAATATAGGAAGTAAACTCACAGACATTAACCTTGGTAATATTTTTACTGATATATCTCCTCGGGGAAGGCAAACAAAGAAAAAAATAAACAAATGGGATTACATTATTGCAAAGGAAACTGTCAACAAAACAAAAAGACATCCTACTGAATGGGAGAAGATATTTGAGAATGATAAATATGATACAGGGATAATATCCAAAATTTATTTAAAAAATCAAACAATCAACACTGAAAAAACAAACAATCAAATTATAAAATGGGCAGAGGACATGAACAGACTTTTCTATAAAGAGGACATACAGATGACTATATGAAAAGATTTGTAATGGCTGTCATCAACAAACAACAAGTGTTTGAAGGATGTGGAGAATAAAGAACCTCGTACAAAGTTGGTGGGATTGCAAATTTGTCGCGTCCAGCGCAACACTGGCAGTAAGGGAATGAGAAGGGGCGGCGTTAGGTTAAGTTTTTAAGAAAGAAAGAAACAGAGACTTAATGCAGTTAAATATCAGAAGGCCAAGGGGGGTCTCACAGCCTGACAAGAGACTGGAGCCCATCATCAGACCAACTTGTGGCTTTTACTGATAATCATACTAGGGAGTAGCATTGTTTTTTACACGGTCTGTGAAACTCATCCATCATGTCACAAAAGGGAACCAAACCAATTAATTTCGTCCCCAAGCAGCCAGAGCAGAAAGTCCTATGATGACTTAGGTGAGGTATGCACCTCCCTGGGGACAAATCTCTCATGTTGAAACTGTTCCATGAGCAAAACGGAGAGAGCTGATCTTTATCGCTCTCATGACTTCTCTCACAATCAGGTGAGAGAGGAAAGCCAGAGTTAGTAGTGGCTTTTCCCAGGCAGGGGGGGAGGGGAGGCAAGGCCCCTTCCCAGATCTTCTAAGGCAGCTCTTTGGGGTCCCCACACAGTTCTGCCTGGCTTGAGTTGTCCCCCCTATGGGGACTCTTACTCGTCATTGGCTGCAAACCATCTTTTGGGGACCAGACAGAGAGACATGAGGTGTAAAACATTAAGATAAAACAAAGTCCCAGAAAGGCACAGTCTCACAGACCCTTCTTTCCTCAAGGAAAGACACGGGGGGACAGTCGGCTAGGCTGCTGTGTGACAACACAAATTGGTGCAGCCACTATGAAAACAGTATGGACGTTCCTCAAATAATTGAAAATATAACTACCATGAGATCCAGCAATTCCACTCCTGGGTATTTACCCAAAGATATCCACAATACTAATTCGAAAAGATACATGCACCCCTATGTTTATTGCAGTACTATTCACAATAGCCAAGATATGGAAACAATCAAAATGCTCATCAACAGACTATTGGATAAAGAAACTGTGGTATATTTATACAATGGAGTATTACTTGGCCCTAAAAAGGAAAGAAATATTACCACTTGCAACAACATGGATGGACCTAGAGGATATATACTAAGTGAAAAGTCAGACTGAGAAAGACAGATACCATATGATCTCACTTATTTGTGGTATCTAAAGAACAGAATAAATGAATAAACAAAAGAGAAATAAGACTCAGAGATACAAAGTAAAACTGATGGTTGCCAGCGGGGAGGGGGGCTGGAGCATGGCTGAGAGAAAGGTGAAGAGATTAAAAAGTACAAATTAGTAGTCACAAAATAGTCACAGAGATGTGAAATACAGTATGGGGGAAATAATTAATAATGTTGTATAGACTATGTATGGTGTCAGCTGGATCCTGAGCTTATTGGGGGAGTCACTTCACAGATTACATAAATACCTAACCACTGCATTGTACAACTGAAACTAATATAAAATAATATTGAATGTCTACTATAATTAAATATCTATACATATGGTCACGGGATGTAAAGTACAGCATAAAGAATATAGTCAATGGTACTGTAATAACTATGAATGATGACAGAGACATAGTAGACTTGGCGGAGTCATCACTTTGTGAGGGGTGTAAATGTCTAATCATGTTGTTTTGTACAACTGGAACTAATAAATTAAAGAAAAAAGAAGAATATGGGTTATTACCCAATGATGAACAGGTGAATTCTTTCAAAAGAAAAAATAATGCTTAATGTACGAGACTACACATTATTCTATACCAAGTGGTACTTATCTGAGGTATGCAAGCCTGGTTCACCTTTAGAAAATCCATCCCATCAACAGAGTAAAAAGGAGCTATCATATGATCATAAAAACAGATGTAGGGAAAAGCATGTGATAAAATCAAACACCTGTGCATAAGAAGATCACCTTCAGTGAACTACAAATACAGAGTAACTTCCTCCACTTCATACGACTAGCTACAGCTATCATCATATCTAAGGTTGACAAAGGCATTCCCTAAATAGTTCAGGGACAAGGCAAGATTGTTCCATGAAATTCTAGTTTGATGGATTTTTTTCTTTTACTTTTTGTAGATGCATAAATAAACTAACTGTGGTCCACCTAGAAAACAAAATGTTATTCAGAGATAAACAGAAATGAGCTCTCTGAGAGCTCAATGAAAAGGCACAGAAAAAAACCTAAATTCACATTAGGTTAAGTGAAAGAAGTCAACATGGAAAGGCTGTTTACTATGTGATTCCAATTCTGACGACATTCCGAAAAAGGCAAAACTTGGGAGACAGTGAAAACCAGTGGTTTCTTGGAGTTGGGGGACGAGAGATATAAATTCGAACAGCACATGGAATTTTTAGGTCAGTGAATTTCTGTATGTGACACTATTAAAGATACATATCATTATACATTTGTTCAAATGCACAGAATGTACACCAAAAGTGAACTCTAATTTAAACTATGGATTTTGGGTGATGGATGATGAGGTGTCAGGGTAGGGTCATCAGTTGTAACAAAAGTGCCACTCTGGTATGGGGTGTTGATAATGTAGGAGATCATGTATACATTGTGGCAGGGTGTTACGGGAAATATCTCTATCCCAATTTTGCTGTATTCTAAAACTTTTAAAAATCAACCTACTTTTTAGGAAAAAAAGAACATTTTACATTCAGTAATAAAGACTCAATAAATAGCTCAATTTAAGAATGAACAAAGAAACTCTATACACTTTTCATTAAAGAATGGTAAGCACACAGATGGACAATACATCCATGAAATGATGCTTAACAAGTACTCGTTAGTGAAACACAGAACAACATCAAAATGAGATAGTATCTCATAACCATAACATAGCTAGATAATAAAAAATAGTTAACAATGATTGTTGGAGAAGATGTGGAGAAGTAGAACCCTTACAATATCAGTGATGGGAGTGTAATATGGCACAGCGTTTTGTGAAACAGTCTGGCAAGTTACTTAAAAGAATAAACATTGAGTTACCATAAAAACCTAGTAATTCTACTCTCAGGCATCTACTCAAGAAAAATTAAAACATGTGTTCTCACAAATTCTTGTTTATAAGTATTCATAGCAGCATTACTACAAAGTGGATAATAGCTACAAAGTGGGGAAAAAACCGTAAATCTCTATGAGTTAATGATGGACCAAAAAGTATTTAAAAGGATGTATATTCATTCCATGTAATATTATTTGGCAATACAACAGGTATATGTTCTGATGTGTGCTACATCATAGGTTAACCCCAAAAACCTTATGCTAAATAAAGGGGCTAGTCACTACTGACTACATATTATATAATTCCACTTACATTAACGCATTAAAATAGGCAAGTCCATAGAGACATTAAGTATATAGGTGGTTGCTTGGACTATGGAAATTGGGGGAAAATGTGAGTGACTGCTAATAGGTATTGGCTTTCATTTAGGGATTATTAAATGTAGTAAAATTGATTATTGTGATGATTGCACAACTATGATTATACTGGCAGTCATTCAACTGTACACTTTAAATGGGTGAATTGCATGTAATATGAATTATATATAACGAGAGCTGAAAAAAAAATGAAGTAGAAGTGACATCCACCAAAACGGCAGGCAAGGAAGACAGAAGCCTTGTTCTCCCACGAAAAATAGCCAGAAACTGGGAAGAAATAAACCTTGCAGAAGCTATGAAAAAAACCACAGACATTTAGCAACCTTGCAAAGTAATCAAGAAATATTCAGAAACTTCAAAACAATAGGAAATCTTGTGATATGTTTACTTGCCCTTTTCTACTCCTTGCAAGGCATGCTGCAGTCTTCACCTGAAAGTCGGACAAAATTGGTTCCCAATTCCTTTCTTCAAAACAGAGGGAGCAAAGTATATCTTATTTACTACAATAATCTAAACTACTGAGAGCCTGACTAAAAGACTGATCTCCATTTTACCTAATATGAATACTTCTCAAATATTTCCAAAAGGGAAGAAAATAACTTCAATCTCATTTTAAAAGCTAGGATTACCGAGACCTGAAACAAAGGCACTACAAAAAATTATAACCGCTTCTAAACATTAACACAAAAATTCTCAAAAATTATTAGTGAATAGAATCCAGGAACACATTGGAAGGATTATATACCATGACCAAGTGGAATTAATTCCTGCAAATTGAGTTTTAAAAAATCGATAAATTTAAAATGCCACCTCAACAGAATGAAGGAAAAATCCACAGGGTTATGACAACTGATGCTATAAAAGAATTTGACAAAACTCAACTCGTTTGCAAAACAAAACATTCTACAAACTAGGAAAAGAATGTAACTTTCTCAACCTAACAATGTCCATGAATGAAACATTCACATATAATCTCACATCCAATGGTGAAAGTCTAAAACCTTGTAAGATCAGGGAAAAAACAAAGATTCATAGTTTGAAACAATAAATACTGTTAAGATGTCAATACTACCCAAAGGAATCTACAGATTCAATGTACTCCATATGAAAATTCCAATATTTTTTTTGGTTTTTTTTTTTTGCAGAAATCACAAAGCCATCTTAAAATGCACACAGAATCTGAAGGGACCAAAGTAAAAAACCAATCTTGATAAAAAACAAAGTTGGAGGTCACACACTTCATGATTTCAAAAATTATTACAAAAAGTAAACAAAATAGTATGACACTGATATAAAGACATTTAAATCAATAGACTACAAACCCCAAAAATGTGGCATATACTGTCAAATGACTTTTGATGAGGATGCCAAAACAATCCAGTGGCAGAAAGAACAGTTATTTTCAACAAATGATACAGAAAAACTGGCTATCTACAAACAAAAGAATGAAGTTGGTCTATTTTACAATATACAACAGCTAACTCAACATGGATCAAAGACCCAAATGTAAGAAATGAAACTATAAATTTAAAACAAACAAACAAACAAACAAACACAGGGGAAAAGCTTTGTGACATTAGATTTGGCAGTGATTTCTTGAAAATGACAGCAAAACCACAGTCAAGGAAAGAAAATTTAAATAAATTGGACTTTATCAAAAGTAAAAAAAATTGTTCATCAAAGCATATTATCAATGGGGTTAAATAACAGCCCATAAAATAATAGAAAACATTTGCAAATCAGGTTTCTGATATGGGACCAATATCCAGGATATAGAAAGAATTCCTACTATACGACAAAATAAATAACCCAATTTAAAAAATGGGCAGTGGACTTGAATAGAAATTTCTCCAAAAAAGATAAATGGTCAATAAGCAAAAAGATTTTCAACGTCACTAATCATTAGGGAAATGCAAATCAAAACCATGCGATACCATCTCCCAACCCCTTAAGGTAGCTAATATACGTATATATAACTATATCTATATCTATATCTGTACCTATACTTATACCTATACCTATGACAGCAAGTGTTGGTGAAGATGCGGAGAAACTGGAACCCTCGCACAATACTGGCAGAAACATCAAATAGTACAACTGTGGAAAACAGGTTCTCAAAAATCAAGCATAGAATTACCACATGATGCAACCACTTGACTGCTGGCTGTAGAGCCAAAAGAATGGAAAGTAGAGATTAGAACATGTTTGTACACCCATATTCACAGCAGTATTATTCATGAAAGCCAAAAACTAGTAATACAAATGCCTGTCAACAGATGAAGGGATAGACAAAATGTATTATCTATCTGTCTGTCTACCAACAGTACTTTTCAGCTTTAAAAATGAAATGAATTGTGAAACATGTTACAAAATGCATGAACTTGCAAGACATTTTGCTAAGTGAAATAACCCAGACACCAAAGGACAAATACTGTATGATCTCATTTTTACAAGCAACCAAACTTGTCAGACTTACAGAAAGTAGAATAAGTGGTCATAAGGGACTGTGGAAAGAAGGTAATGGTAACTAATCATTTAAAGTACACAGATGTTCAGTTTGGGATGATGCAAAAGTGTTGGAGATGGAGATGGTTTGCACAACAATGTGAACGTACTTAACGACACAGGATGATTAAAAATGAGGTAAGAATTTTAAATACTTTCTAAAGATAAATGACATGAAAGAATTGCAAATGTAAAACTTTCAATTATATGTTACTGCTATATCACTTTGATATATTCTTAAAAAGTACACTAGGTTTTTAAAAAAGCTAGTCTTATTAAAGAAATACTGTCTATAAAAAATTTCTGACTCTCACACTGCTCTATTGTCTAGTTTTAATGAGATATCTGCATTATTTCACTTGTGACATACTCGGTTCAAATTCAGTTTAAATTAAGAGAGACATGTGAAGAAGAAACTTAAATCAAAGTTAAGTATTTGAGTAATATATTTAGTGATCTTGTTGCTATCATGTTTATTTGTGAAAGAATTCAAAGCTCTTATTTTAACAACTACTAGGGGATTCTACTTCTGATTCATTTTCTATTA
>NW_027423835.1:30000-44234 GCF_036562045.2 Rhinolophus sinicus | reverse complement strand
GATGGCAGCTCTGTATGAAGGAGTGGGGCGGGGCGGAGGGGAGGACAGGGAGAAGCTCTCGCACCGGGCAAACCCTGACTCCAGTGAGTGGGGAATCCCGGGTCCTTTTAAAACCTAACTGGACACACAGAGGAAAGGCCACGTGAGGACACGGGGAGAAGACGGGCATCTGTAAGCCAAGGACGGAGCCCTGGGCAGAAACCAACCGTGCCAAAACCTAGCACTCGAACTTTCAGCTTGCAGAACTGTCAGGCGATACATTTCTGTCGTTTAAACCACTCGGCCTATGGTATTTGTGATGGCGGCCCGAGCCAACTGATACATGGCAGAAGGGGTGGAACGCGGTGCCCAAGAAAATGTGCCTGTCACGTCTCCAACGTGCACGACTCCATAACTGTCCCTCCCCTGTGCTGTCCTGTGCTGTGCTGTGCTGAGCTGAGCTGAGCTGTCCTGAGCTGTGCTGTGCTGTGCTGTGCTGTGCTGTGCTGTGCTGTGCTGTGCTGTCCTGTGCTGTCCTGAGCTGAGCTGTGCTGTGCTGTGCTGTGCTGTGCTGTGCTGTCCTGTGCTGTGCTGTGCTGTGCTGTGCTGTGCTGTCCTGTGCTGTCCTGTGCTGTGCTGTGCTGTGCTGTCCTGTGCTGTGCTGTGCTGTGCTGTGCTGTGCTGTGCTGTCCTTAGCTGTGCTGTGCTGTGCTGTGCTGTCCTGTGCTGTGCTGTGCTGTGCTGTGCTGTGCTGTGCTGTGCTGTGCTGTGCTGTCCTGTGCTGTGCTGTGCTGTGCTGTCCTTAGCTGTGCTGTGCTGTGCTGTGCTGTCCTGTGCTGTGCTGTGCTGTCCTGTGCTGTGCTGTGCTGTGCTGTGCTGTCCTGTGCTGTGCTGTGCTGTGCTGTGCTGTGCTGTGCTGTCCTGTGCTGTGCTGTGCTGTGCTGTGCTGTGCTGTGCTGTCCTGTGCTGTGGTCGGTTTTGCTGTGGTGCTGAGCTGTGCTGTGCTGAGACGAGCTGTGCTGTGGTGCGCTGTGCTGTCCTGAGCTGTGCTGTGCTGTGGTGTGCTGTCCTGTGCTGTGCTGTACTGTGCTGTGCTGTGCTGTGCTGTGCTGTCCTGAGCTGTGCTGTGCTGTGCTGAGCTGAGCTGAGCTGAGCTGAGCTGAGCTGTGCTGTGCTGTGCTGAGATGAGCTGTGCTGTGCTGTGCTCTGCTGAGCTGAGCTGTGCTGAACTGAGCTGTGCTGTGCTGTCCTTAGCTGTGCTGTGCTGTGCTGTCCTGTGCTGTGCTGTGCTGTGCTGTGCTGTGCTGTGCTGTGCTGTCCTGTGCTGTGCTGTGCTGTGCTGTGCTGTGCTGTGCTGTCCTGTGCTGTGGTCGGTTTTGCTGTGGTGCTGAGCTGTGCTGTGCTGAGACGAGCTGTGCTGTGGTGCGCTGTGCTGTCCTGAGCTGTGCTGTGCTGTGCTGTGCTGTGCTGTGCTGTCCTGTGCTGTGCTGTGCTGTGCTGTGCTGTGCTGTGCTGTGCTGTGCTGTCCTGAGCTGTGCTGTGCTGTGCTGAGCTGAGCTGAGCTGAGCTGAGCTGAGCTGAGCTGAGCTGTGCTGTGCTGTGCTGTGCTGTGCTGTGCTGTGCTGAGATGAGCTGTGCTGTGCTGTGCTCTGCTGAGCTGAGCTGTGCTGAACTGAGCTGTGCTGTGCTGTCCTTAGCTGTGCTGTGCTGTGCTGTGCTGTGCTGTCCTGTGCTGTGCTGTGCTGTGCTGTGCTGTGCTGTGCTGTGCTGTCCTGTGCTGTGCTGTGCTGTGCTGTCCTTAGCTGTGCTGTGCTGTGCTGTGCTGTCCTGTGCTGTGCTGTGCTGTCCTGTGCTGTGCTGTGCTGTGCTGTGCTGTGCTGTGCTGTCCTGTGCTGTGCTGTGCTGTCCTGTGCTGTCCTGTGCTGTGCTGTGCTGTGCTGTGCTGTCCTGTGCTGTGCTGTGCTGTGCTGTCCTGTGCTGTCCTGTGCTGTGCTGTGCTGTGCTGTCCTGTGCTGTGCTGTGCTGTGCTGTGCTGTGCTGTGCTGTCCTTAGCTGTGCTGTGCTGTGCTGTGCTGTGCTGTCCTGTGCTGTGCTGTGCTGTGCTGTGCTGTGCTGTGCTGTGCTGTCCTGTGCTGTGCTGTGCTGTGCTGTCCTTAGCTGTGCTGTGCTGTGCTGTGCTGTCCTGTGCTGTGCTGTGCTGTCCTGTGCTGTGCTGTGCTGTGCTGTGCTGTCCTGTGCTGTGCTGTGCTGTGCTGTGCTGTGCTGTGCTGTCCTGTGCTGTGCTGTGCTGTGCTGTGCTGTGCTGTGCTGTCCTGTGCTGTGGTCGCTTTTGCTGTGGTGCTGAGCTGTGCTGTGCTGAGACGAGCTGTGCTGTGGTGCGCTGTGCTGTCCTGAGCGGTGCTGTGGTGTTGCTGTGCTGTGCTGTGCTGTGCTGTGCTGTGCTGTGCTGTCCTGAGCTGTGCTGTGCTGTGCTGAGCTGAGCTGAGCTGAGCTGAGCTGTGCTGTGCTGTGCTGAGATGAGCTGTGCTGTGCTGTGCTCTGCTGAGCTGAGCTGTGCTGAACTGAGCTGTGCTGTGCTGTCCTTAGCTGTGCTGTGCTGTGCTGTGCTGTGCTGTGCTGTGCTGTGCTGAGCTGTGCTGTGCTGTGCTGTGCTGTGTGCTGTGCTGTCCTGTGCTGTGCTGTCCTTAGCTGTGCTGTGCTGTGCTGTGCTGTGCTGTCCTGTGCTGTGCTGTGCTGTCCTGTGCTGTGCTGTGCTGTGCTGTGCTGTGCTGTGCTGTGCTGTCCTGTGCTGTGCTGTGCTGTGCTGTGCTGTCCTGTGCTGTGCTGTGCTGTGCTGTGCTGTGCTGTGCTGTCCTGTGCTGTGGTCGGTTTTGCTGTGGTGCTGAGCTGTGCTGTGCTGAGACGAGCTGTGCTGTGGTGCGCTGTGCTGTCCTGAGCTGTGCTGTGCTGTGCTGTGCTGTCCTGTGCTGTGCTGTACTGTGCTGTGCTGTGCTGTGCTGTCCTGAGCTGTGCTGTGCTGTGCTGAGCTGAGCTGAGCTGAGCTGAGCTGAGCTGAGCTGTGCTGTGCTGTGCTGAGATGAGCTGTGCTGTGCTGTGCTCTGCTGAGCTGAGCTGTGCTGAACTGAGCTGTGCTGTGCTGTCCTTAGCTGTGCTGTGCTGTGCTGTGCTGTGCTGTCCTGTGCTGTGCTGTGCTGTGCTGTGCTGTGCTGTCCTGTGCTGTGCTGTGCTGTGCTGTGCTGTGCTGTGCTGTGCTGTCCTGTGCTGTGGTCGGTTTTGCTGTGGTGCTGAGCTGTGCTGTGTGCTGTGCTGTGCTGTGCTGTGCTGTGCTGTGCTGTGCTGTCCTGTGCTGTGCTGTGCTGTGCTGTCCTGTGCTGTGCTGTGCTGTCCTGAGCTGTGCTGTGCTGTGCTGAGCTGAGCTGAGCTGAGCTGAGCTGAGCTGTGCTGTGCTGTGCTGTGCTGAGATGAGCTGTGCTGTGCTGTGCTGTGCTCTGCTGAGCTGAGCTGTGCTGTGCTGTGCTGTGCTGTGCTGTCCTTAGCTGTGCTGTGCTGTGCTGTGCTGTGCTGTCCTGTGCTGTGCTGTGCTGTGCTGTGCTGTGCTGTGCTGTGCTGTGCTGTCCTGTGCTGTGCTGTGCTGTGCTGAGCTGTGCTGTGCTGTGCTGTGCTGTCCTGTGCTGTGCTGTGCTGTCCTGTGCTGTGCCGTGCTGTGCTGTGCTGTGCTGTGCTGTGCTGTGCTGTGCTGTGCTGTGCTGTCCTGTGCTGTGCTGTGCTGTGCTGTGCTGTGCTGTCCTGTGCTGTGGTCGGTTTTGCTGTGGTGCTGAGCTGTGCTGTGCTGAGCTGTGCTGTGCTGTGCTGTCCTGAGCTGTGCTGTGCTGTGCTGTGCTGTCCTGTGCTGTGCTGTACTGTGCTGTGCTGTGCTGTGCTGTGCTGTGCTGTCCTGAGCTGTGCTGTGCTGTGCTGAGCTGAGCTGTGCTGAGCTGAGCTGTGCTGTGCTGTGCTGAGATGAGCTGTGCTGTGCTGTGCTCTGCTGAGCTGAGCTGTGCTGAACTGAGCTGTGCTGTGCTGTCCTTAGCTGTGCTGTGCTGTGCTGTGCTGTGCTGTGCTGTGCTGTGCTGTGCTGTGCTGTCCTGTGCTGTGCTGTGCTGTGCTGTGCTGTGCTGTGCTGTCCTGTGCTGTGGTCGGTTTTGCTGTGGTGCTGAGCTGTGCTGTGCTGAGACGAGCTGTGCTGTGGTGCACTGTGCTGTCCTGAGCTGTGCTGTGCTGTGCTGTGCTGTGCTGTGCTGTGCTGTGCTGTGCTGTGCTGTGCTGTGCTGTGCTGTCCTGAGCTGTGCTGTGCTGTGCTGAGCTGAGCTGAGCTGAGCTGAGCTGAGCTGAGCTGTGCTGTGCTGTGCTGTGCTGTGCTGTGCTGAGATGAGCTGTGCTGTGCTGTGCTCTGCTGAGCTGAGCTGTGCTGAACTGAGCTGTGCTGTGCTGTCCTTAGCTGTGCTGTGCTGTGCTGTGCTGTGCTGTCCTGTGCTGTGCTGTGCTGTCCTGTGCTGTGCTGTGCTGTGCTGTGCTGTGCTGTGCTGTGCTGTGCTGTGCTGAGCTGAGCTGAGCTGAGCTGAGCTGAGCTGTGCTGTGCTGTGCTGTGCTGAGATGAGCTGTGCTGTGCTGTGGTCTGCTGAGCTGTGCTGTGCTGAGCTGAGCTGAGCTGAGCTGAGCTGAGCTGTGCTGTGCTGTGCTGTGCTGAGATGAGCTGTGCTGTGCTGTGCTGTGCTCTGCTGAGCTGAGCTGTGCTGTGCTGTGCTGTGCTGTGCTGTGCTGTGCTGTCCTGTCCTGTCCTGTGCTGTGCTGTGCTGTCCTGTGCTGTGGTCAGTTTTGCTGTGGTGCTGAGCTGTGCTGTGCTGAGACGAGCTGTGCTGTGGTGCGCTGTGCTGTCCTGAGCTGTGCTGTGCTGTGCTGTGCTGTGGTCAGTTTTGCTGTGGTGCTGAGCTGTGCTGTGCTGAGACGAGCTGTGCTGTGGTGCGCTGTGCTGTCCTGAGCTGTGCTGTGCTGTGCTGTGCTGTGCTATCCTGAGCTGTGCTGTGCTGAGGTGTGCTGTGCTGTGCTGTGCTGTGCTGTGCTGTGCTGAGCTGAGCTGAGCTGAGCTGAGCTGTGCTGTGCTGTGCTGAGATGAGCTGTGCTGTGCTGTGCTCTGCTGAGCTGAGCTGTGCTGAACTGAGCTGTGCTGTGCTGAGCTGTGCTGTGCTGAGCTGTGCTCTGAGACCCACCAACAGCTCTGGGCGGCCTGCCTTCTCCCCACAGCCAGCCAGGCCACTGTGGCTTGGGGGTTCTCTGCCCGCTTGGCCGGGAGTGAAGCGCACCGTGGCGTTAGACTGTCCCTGCCACACTTCTCTGCCGCACAGGGTCAGGCCCGCTCCGTGGATATGCCAGCTCCCCATCCTCCTCTGGCTCGCACTCCATCTTTCTCTCCCCAGTGTTTCCCTAGAACGTGCTCTTGCACACCCAATCGTCTCTCAGTACCTGCTTCTTAGAATAGCTGAACTGTTTATTAAGTGGGGGAGTGCTCGCCCCCTCCCCCCCTCCCTCCCTCCCCACCCCCCATTTCACAGATGAGGAAATGGAAGCCCACTTTACAGAATGCTATCTGAGCCACATCCCAGCCTGTTTGCTCCCGCCAAGATGAGCCGCATTTCTGCAGGCAGGTTCTGTGCGTTCGAACTGTATTTCCCGATTAATATCGTGACAGATACCTTCCTGACTGTTCCTTTGAGAACGTACTTTCATAGAATGCATTCATGTCCCCTTCTACAATGTATTCTCTCCTTGGCACTCATCGCTATCCGCGTCCCTGTGACGTTTTACTTATTTCTCTTGTTTATTGTCCGATCCATAACTGCTGCGTCAAGAAGTGAAGAACCTCAAATTTTGCCATCCTCCTTACTGCCAACGTCGGACAGCAGAAGTCAGTGAAGCTGTCTCCCAACTTGGCATTTATCTCGTTGCATCACTAAGTGCTCGTGAACTTGTCCGTCAGCTTTTCTACATCAGGAAGCCCCACGAGGGCAGTTTAGAATGCATGAGTGAGTGACTGGGCGTGCTGGACTTCTCCTTTCACCCATGTTGTGTTTGGATGGATGGGTGGGACAAGAAAGCCTTACACTCCTAATAGCTAATTTCGGAGAGGTGGTAGCAGTTGTCCGGATGGGAAGAGATCTGGATTTTTTTCAGTGATCCAGGCAGCAGATGACGGAGGCAGAGTTCACACTGCAACGTAATGAGTGTGAGTCAGAACCAAGGTAGAAACATGTCTGCAGGGTGGCAATTATCCAGGAAGGAGGTGTAGGGAGCCGGAGCATTAAGGGTTAAGAAAATGTAACTTCAAGCAGAGTTTGGGAGGATCGCTAAGGGGAACTCCGATAAGCATAAAGAACAAACAGACACCTGCTACCCTGGGAATGGGAAAATATCTAAAGGTCTAAGAACAGTCAGGGCCAAACTTTGAGAAAACATAACTAATCTGTACTTGCTGCCTCAGCCGCTTTATGTAACCTTCTTGTTTCTGTGTGTATAAAAGAAAGCTGAAAAATAAAGTAGGCGCTGCAGTCTAATTAGAACTGCTCGTCCTCCCGATCCCATCTTTGTCTCTTGTCTATTTTTTCTCAATCCTCACTCCCCACTTCAGGGACCGTTCGTCTCGGCCGGCAGGCTCCGACAAGTGGCGCCCGAACAGGGACCCGAATACTGGGGAATCAGTGAAGGACACCGCTTGCAAATGAGACGTGCCAAATAAGGTTGGCGAAAGCGGTGAGATACCATAGTCGGGAGTAAAATAAAATGGGACAGGGGAACAGTAAAAGGCTGTTTACCCACATATTAAGGAGCATGCTAAAAACTAGAGGAATTAAAACCAGTGAAGCACGTTGCTTCGATTCTTAGAGTTTGTAGTACAAATATGTCCCTGGTTCCCAGAAGAAGGGACTTTAAACTTAGAAACTTGGGAAAAGGTAAGAGAGCATTTGCAGGGATATTATGATGCTCATGGACCCTCTGAAGTACCAGTAGACACTTTTTCCTTATGGAATTTGGTTAGGGATGTGATCGATCCTAGACATAAAGGAATCAGATACTCTAAAAATGACCAACCCAAACTGGATCCCCCTTGGAAGCAGAGGTGCAAAGATTACAAGCTGCACTCACTTCCCTCTCTGTTCAAATGCAGTTAGTTCAGGCTCGACAGACTGGGCCTTTATTAGAAGCTCAATCAGAATAGAAGCCTAGGTTACAATGAAGCTCTCCTCCAAGTGTAGTTGCAGGGCTAGATCCACTGCCCGAGGCCCCTATCAACAGAAAAAGATTCAAGCCGCCAAGCTGCTAGTACAGGAGCAAGTTAAAAAGGGACACATTGCTTCCTCCAATTCTCCCTGGAATTCTCCCATTTTTGTTATTAAGAAAAAATCTGGTAGATAGAGATTATGACAAGATTTACAAAAAGTTAATAAAACCATGAAATTAATGGGAGCCTTACAGACAGGCTTGCCCTGTCCTGCAGCCACACCAAAAAACACATATAAAATTGTTTTGGACTGAAAAGATTGTTTTTATACTATACCTTTAAATCCTGATGACTGCCCTAGATTTGCTTTCAGTGTTCCTTCTGTTAATTTACAAAAACCTTTTAAGAGATATCATTGGCTAGTGCTACCTCAGAGAATGGCTAGTAGCCCTACATTGTGTCAAAAATTTGTATCAGCTGCAATAGAACCTACCCAAAGGACATTTTCAGATATTTACATCATCCACTACACGGATGACATACTTCTTGCCCACTCTTGTGAACCAAAGTTGCTTGCTGCTTTTGCTCATTTACAAAAAGCTCCACAATTATGGGCTAGTTATAGCCCCCCAAAAAATTCAGCAAGTGCCTCCTTACTCTTATCTGGGATATTGTTTAATGCCTCAGGCCATTGTGCCTCAAAAATACAACCGCGAGATTGTTTAAAACGTTAAATGATTTCCAAAAGCTACTGGGAGACATTAACTGGATTAGACCTCAGTTGCAGTTGACAACCGGTGAATTACAACCTTTGTTTAAAATATTACGTGGGAAAGCTGATCCTACTTCTCCCCGCGAGATAACACGGGGAAGAGGCTTTGCTTGTATTTCTCCAGGTCCGGAAAAAAAAACCTTTGTGAATTCCTGGTCGGTGTTAAACCATACCGTGAACGACAGCCCACAGAAAAAGAGACATCTATAGATACCCATCCACGCCCCTAGGGTGTGGGAAAGCTCACTTTCCGCAGCTGCAGAAGGACTTTCCACTTCAGACCCTGTTAAATGGATAAAGACTTTGGGTAGAGGGTTTGCTGGGGATATTGCTGTTCTGTTTATTGTTCTGTTTGTTTTACATAGTCCTCAGATGTGGACAAATAGCCCTCCAACGGGCTGTAAATGAAACAACTGCACGTTCTGTGTTTCTCATGCTTCAAAAACAAAAAAGGGGGAGATGTAGTCACACAACAGCCTAGCCGACTGTCCCCGGCATGTCTTTCCTTAAGGAAAGAAGAGTCTGTAAGACTGTGCCTTTCTGGGACTCTGTTCCATCCTTGTGTTTACACCTCATGTCTCTCTGTCTGGTCCCCAAAAGATGGTTTGCAGCCAAAGACGGGTAAGATATCTCACGGGAGATACAACCTAAGCCAGGCGGAACCGAGTGGGGACCCCCAATGAGCTGCCTTAGAAGACCCAAAAGGAGCCTTTCCTCCCTTCCCCTGCCTGGCAAAAGCCACTGCTGTCTCTGGCTTTCCTCTCTCACCTGATTGTGAGAGAAGTCATGAGGGCAATGAAGATCAGTTCTTCCACTTATCTCAACAGAGCTGTTACAATATGAGTGACTTGACCCTGAGAAGGTAAGACATCATGGGACTTTATGCTTCGGCTGTTAACAGACAAAGGGTGAGTGGAATAAACATTTTTCTGCTATGAGGTATGAGTCTCACAGACCGTGTAAGAAAAAATGTTACTCTTGATCTTATCCAGTTTCATAAAGAGGTCTTGACACTGCAAGAGGCCTCTCCTTTAAATACAGGTATAGCTGATACTCTCAACAAACTTGTCTCTAGTTTTCACAATGTATTTCCATCATACTCTTCAATGCTTCAAATTATGGCCCCCTTGTAATTCCACTTGTTGTGATCCTCCTGATACTGTGTTTCCTCCCTGCATCGCAAAAAGCTGTGATGGGGACAGTCACAGATATTTATGGAGAAATTCACAAAATAAGGCTCCACATGGCTAATAAACCAAAAGCCACTGCCCCTGTCTAACCCCAAAGGAGATCGGTAGCCAATGACGGGTAATGATCAGTAAGCGTTTTTACAACCTAAGACAGGAGTCGATCGCTTTGATGATCGATATCCAATGACGGGTAAGTGAGAATGTCTGTACTGACTACCTAAGCCAGACACGATCTCAAAAAAAAAAAAATAAAAAAGGGGGATATGTAGGGAGCCGGAGCATTAAGGGTTAAGAAAATGTAACTTCAAGCAGAGTTTGGGAGGATCGCTAAGGGGAACTCCGATAAGCATAAAGAACAAACAGACACCTGCTACCCTGGGAATGGGAAAATATCTAAAGGTCTAAGAACAGTCAGGGCCAAACTTTGAGAAAACATAACTAATCTGTACTTGCTGCCTCAGCCGCTTTATGTAACCTTCTTGTTTCTGTGTGTATAAAAGAAAGCTGAAAAATAAAGTAGGGGCAGCAGTCTAGTCAGAACTGCTCGCCCTCCCGATCCCATCTTTGTCTCTTGTCCAATTTTTTCTCAATCCTCACTCCCCACTTCAGGAACTGCTGCCTGGCGGCAGGCTCCGACAAGGAGGGAGGGAGGACAGGGAGGGAGGACAGGGAGGGAGGACAGGAAGGAAGGAAGGAAGGAAGGAAGGAAGGAAGGAAGGAAGGAAGGAAGGAGATCCTGGAAGGCCTCACAAGCACAGCCCTGCCCAGAGAAAGAAGAGGTGAGGCCGAGAGTTGATGATTTTGATAGCGAGGCCCTCGTGCTGACAGAAGAGTCCTGGAGGTTGGGAGCTGGGAGCTGAGAGCTGAGGTTAAGTTGGAAGGGGAGGAGGCCAGTTCATCTTCGGGGACCTCTCGAGCCCCCCAAAGAACAGCGCCCAGACTTGTACCCCGGGAGGTTCCTTGAGGTACGAAGGGAAGCCCGGGCTGAAGGTGACATGGGTGGAGGTGCTGGGGCAGAGGCCCACCGTGCTTACCGCAGGCGGGTGCCATAAAGGAGACCAAGCCCCTTGACTCGTGGGTGTGCATGACAGCAGGACCGGGCTGGGAAGGAACCTCCCTTCCCGCTCCGCCACGGGTCCCCACTTCCTCCTGCTCGAGGGAAAAGGGCCCGGTTTACTGCACGGTGGCGTCTGGGCGTCTGTCCCAAACGTTACCGAGCAACTCGGCTCGGGCCGCCGCAGGCGCCAGCGACACATTGACTTTTTGAAGTCAAAGGATGACAAAGTTTGCGGTCTTGGCTTTCAGTGAACTCCTGCAGCAGCACCGAGGTGATGTGGAAACGACCGCCAACTAAAGCTGTATAGCTTCCCGAATGGTTTCAGCAGCTCACTTTAAGATATCAAAGAGATCGCATTGGAGTCTTGGGCGTTCAGGCTTAAATACGCGTTTGGGTGGGGGATTTAAGGGCACGGAAGTAAATTAGATAGTCACGCATTCACGGTATCCAGTGCCGGTCAGGTAGGGTATCCCGAGAGATGTAAAAGCCAGCGGTCCGCCTTCAAGGAAGAACACGTGAAAAGAGCAGCCAAAGGAAAGTACCTTTCCAAGATTCTTAGAGCCGTGACGCAGTTGGTTAGATCAGCTCTGTCCAGCACAGCAGCTACCGGCCACACGAGGTTGTGGAGCCCTTGAAGTGTGCCTAGACCGAAAGGAGATGGGCTGTAGTGGTAACGGACAGACTGCGTTCTGAAGGTTTAGCGTTAAGAGAAGAGTGCAAGATAACCTCGCGAATAACTTCAAATATGATTTTATGTCCACATGATAATAATTTGGTTACACTGGGCTAAATAAACTATAACACCGAAATGAAAAAAAAAAAAAAAAAAAAGAATGAATGAATGAATGAATGAATGAATGAATGAATGAATCAATCAATCATCAAAAGCTAACTAACAGAGTTCAGGAGACCGGACTTCCGAACGTTCACGAGTTTCCGTGAGCCACGGTGATTCTTTGAGCCAAAGTGACCGTGAAGGCCGGGAAGGAAAACCTCAACGGATTCGGAAAGCGCTCCGGGAACGGCAGTCCCTTCCTCCTCGGCTTCCTTTTCTCCATCGCGATCAACGGGGCGGGGCGGGGAACGGAAGGAGGGTCACGTGAGGTCCACCCGCGGGAGATCTCGGGAACGGATGATAAAAAGCAAAACAGAGAGACACGTACTTTTTTAGACGCGCGAACACGCGACAGGGAATCGCGAACGCGTACCACCGGGCACGGAGATGGTGTTGGGGGAAAGGAGATCGCAAGGAGAGGTTCCCAGGCCTCGCGGGTCCGGGTGCGTCGGGTCGCGCCCCGAGGGCATCCGGAAAAAGGATGACTCTGACATTCCAAGGGCGTGTGTATGTACGTCTCCAAAAGACAATAGACGGGCAGGCTCCCTTCGGGTACAGATCGACCTCTGTCAAGGAAGCCACAGGCCAAAGGTTTGACGGCCGGCCAGCCACGACCCACCCTCTTTCAGTCAGGAGGTTTCACGTTCGGACCGTCCCGTGCGTTTCATCTCGGCCCTCCGATTCCGTAGAGGCTGACAGGCCGCCGTCCCCTCCCCCACCCCCGCCCCGGGCTTTTCAGGTTTAGTCTGCGGCCCCTTCGTGTGTCCTCCACAAGGACGTGAAGGGACCCCATGCCAGCGAACCGTACACTCAGAAACGGTTAAAACGATCAATGAATGATAGGCGGTGTCTGGTTTTACCACCCTTGGGCCGCCGCGCGCGCGCACGCACGCGCGCACACACACCAAAGCACCGTCTCCCCGAATCGGAGTCAGGGAGCTGCTCCCTGCGCCTGTCACAGGGGGTCATCTGCAGTGTGAAAAGCCAGGGTTCGGCCAAAGGGAATATTTTCTTCCCGTCGGGGCGAATGAAGGTCATTCCTCCGTGACAGTAGGCGTAGGCGCTGCCGTTCCAAAGGCGAGGCAGGCGGGGCGAGCTCTAGCATCTAAAAGCCCTTCACAGCATCGACACTTTGAATCAGGTGTGACTTTTGAGTCGCCTTACTTCTCCATTCACTCACTTCTTCGGTGGTGGGGTTCGGGGACGGGAGGGAGGGAGGGAGGGAGGGAGGGAGGGAGGGGAGGGAGGGAGGAGAGAGCAGAGACGGCTAAGGAGGAGCTAGTCAGTTAATGACACTGGCCATGGGTATTGTTCTGAAAAGTTATTTGTTTTTGTCTTTCCCCACCGCCTTCTTCGGCACACACACACACACACACACACACACACACACACACACTCACTCACTCGGATTCAAGCCGTTGTTTCTCAACCTAGTCGTGTAGGACACATCTCCCCTGCCCTGCCCGCCCTGCCCCCCGCATAGGACAGACTCAAATCGAAGTGGTGGTGGTGGTGGTGGTGGTGGTGGTGGTGGTGGTGGAGGAACGAGAAAGCTTTCTGGTGCCCAGAGTGGGGGTGCGGGTTTGGGGGTGGGTGGGGATTTCCGTTCAAAATAGAAGTAGTTGCCGGGGGCCGGGGAAGCTGGAGGAGGGACGGCTGACTAGAAGAGGGGCGTTCTACGTATTCGATGGGGGCGGGGGAGAGGAATGTTTTCTGTCACTCCCCGTCGCTCAGGAACTCTAGTCGGGGGAGGGCGCGGCAACGGGTGGGGCGTCGTCTGTTGTGGGGAGGCGGGAGGTGGGAAAAAGAAAACGAGGAAAAGAACAATCGAACAAACAAACAAAAACGAGCGAGGCTGCCAGTTCGGTCCAGACCCTCGCTTTCCGGGGCCGGTCGTCCCAGGGGCGCGCTTCGGGCTTTCGGGCGGAGAGCCGCTCTGTCGTTCTCTTCGGTCCACCGGAGAAATAAACACCCTTCGTGGCCAGAGGGAAGACTTTCCGTGTGGTGCGGACAACGGCGAACGACGGTCACGGGGATAGTTCATCACATAGGTACACGTAGGCCCTTCTCGGTGTGATCCATAAACGGTGGCGTATTTCGTGCTAACGATTGTCAGTCACCGCTGTTCCGAGTACCATCCACACCTCCCTGTAAACCGCGCCCCGCTCCCGGACGCGCGCAGGCTGCGCACACCCGCCTCCCGCCACCCCTCTCCCGCGCCCCACGCCCTTCTTCCGGCCATGCGCGGCCCCGGCCCCGCCCCCACACCCACCTCGGCCCCGCCCCCACACCCACCCACCCACCTCGGCCCCGCTCCTCTCGGTCGACCTCACCGGGAGGGAGGCCAGAAAAAGATCGCCCGGCCCCCAAGTCGGCTGGCGCCCGACTCCCAGCACCACGGTCGCAGGGCAGGACGACGGATCAGTGATCTCCGGGACGGACGGGACGACCGACCGACCGACCGACCGACCGACCGACAGGGGAGTTCGGCCTCGTCCCGATGCGGCGCGGGACCCGCGTTTCAGGGCCGGGCGCAGCGGGCGGGGATGCCCCGTAGCGGAAGCGACCCGGCCTTGGAAACTTTTCTCCGAACGCCCCTGAGACGGGGACGTTTGCCGCGCGTCGACGGACGGCCTACCCCGCGCTCCACCTTCGCCGGTTGAGGCCTCCAGGGCGGCCCGAGATCGTCTCATCCCCGAGGCGCCCGCCCGGTCCCAGCGACTCCGGTGCGGATTCAGCCATTTCCACGGACGGAAACACGTCCCTCCGCCCTCATCATCATCCGGAGTCCATCCGTCGCGCACCCTTTGCGAGAGGACGGCGACATTTCACTCGGGTCGCTCGGTTTCGGGGTCGACGCCGCCGCCGTCAAATGTAGACGAGTCATAAAAACGGTGAGCGTGGGAGGAGCGGGGTTGTCACTGTGTGAGGGATACAGATGGTAAATGTGTATTATATTGATTCGTGTACCTGAAGCTAATTTTAAATATGTCTTAAAAAAAAATGTTAAAGAAAAATGTTTAAAAAGCACCACCACCACCACCACCACCAGCAGCAGCAGCAGCAGCAGCAGCAGCACCCGGACCAGCAGCAGCAGCACGAAAAGAAAAAACGTGAGCGTGGCGGGGTTTAAGTTTCACAGGCAGACA